>NW_024382588.1:0-6553 GCF_016835505.1 Polypterus senegalus
AAATGGGGAAAGGTTTTCATCCACAGACCTGTAACGGGGGCCCAGGGACGCTGGGGGAGGCCCGGGACTGTTACGCCCTATAACTCACATCTTAGTCCGCACAGGAGGGATGGCGTACTTCCGGGATGAAAAAGATTTTTGATCTGACCCAAAAGTGCTAGGAAGTCACATGGACTCGGGTTCGAAGCACTTCGGGTCACGGACTATAAAAGGACTGTGGAAGATCCCGGATGTCGAGCTGAGCTGGGTGGCAGGGTGGCAACATGTCTGGGAGTGGAGGATTGTTTATTGATTGTGATTGTTGTTGTGAGTATTGTGGAGGAAGTGTTTTGTGAAATTATTTGAATAAAACAAATAATTGGATTTTTACCTGGTGTCTGGCGTCTGTCTGAGGGTTCAAAGGACAACAGCACCCCTATCTGTCAGATTACAATTAATTAACAAGAGGAGGTTTTTTTTACATTGATGGATCCAGAACTCTTATTAAAATTATGAATAAGCTGATGTATTTTGTCCAGAGCTTATAAAGGTATACATTGGACAGTTTGGATTTAAAGCCAACAGGGAAGAAAAAACACTTAATATAGACATGTACCCACATGAGTTAAACACAGATTTTGCAGAAATCTTCACTAAAGAAACTGTGCATGTAAAAAGATACATGGAGGAAAATGGTTCCATAACTAATACTTTCAAATTGTCCTTATAATGAATTTAAATGAGAGAATTAGGATGGAATGAGTTTTCAGTTCCAGAACAGCTGAAATAAACTAAATCGGTTTGTGAACCAATTACAGGTGGGATTGGTCTGACACTTAGGAACCTATAAAAATGGGTAGTGACATCTTCTGCACCTCTGTGATTCCATTGTGGTTTTCTATGCAGTGGTGAGTTGAGCTGGTAACATCATTCAAGAGAGGCCACCTACTTAAAAGCTAATTAAAAATGCCCTGGTTGGGGATGCACTTTGGACTCCCCGGAGTTGTAGAAAAGGGGGCATTAAAACAAAACCATGATGACAGTGTTGCTCCTCTCTGAAACACCAACACTAAAGACTTTCAGGCAACAAATTATTCAGCCAAAATTTGTCAAGAAACACTACTGGGGCTCCTTTATACCAACAAACAAGATGTCCATCCTGCCTCCTGTGACTGTGACTCAAATCAGACGTTTTCTTTCTTTTAGTTTTCTAGTGTATATTTGAGAAGGGTTTGTTTTGTCATAAAATAAATCTATCAATTAATCACTAATAATCTATCTCTAAAACAACTAAAATGATCAGTTGAATATTTACTGGTCTAATCATATGGAATGATAAAAACTTATACTGCTGACTAATTCACTGATAAACAGATTTGAAATTTTTCTGAACACAAAGAGATAGATAGATGATAGATAGATAGATAGATAGATAGATAGATAGATAGATAGATAGATAGATAGATAGATAGATAGATAGATAGATAGTGTCACCCCCGTGCGCATGGGAGGCAGCTAAAGGGCTTGAGTAAAGGCGTTGAGGCTGCGGGGTGTGGCAGAGTATGACTCTTTTCCCTTTCCTGTAGTCCCGGGGTTTCACCTGGATCTCGCATCACCGGGACTAGCCAAAGGGAACTGCCACAAGCCCAGTCCCTCTGATTACCCCCCTCGACCAATGGTGGAAGACCAGTCCCGATCCTCGACCCCTTCCTGTCCCCCCCCAAAAACCTGCCCCCTTTCCTTTTTTTCCCCTCAGTCTTTTTTTGGGTCGGGCCAGCCTGTTTTCTACAAGAAAAACGACTTTGCGGGATCCCACAAAAAGGGGTGGCTGAACCCTTTTTATCGTCCAGTCGTTTCTTTACGGGGCTGGTGGGCGGATGGAAAGTCCCAAAAGAAGGGACGGGACCGCTACCCCAGGTGGGGCGTCCCGGGGGGTTTTCAGGGGGGGGGGTGTCCCCGGGCGTGACCCGTGCGGCCCCCCTCCCAGCACTCATAACTAGGCCATCGGAGAGGCCGGGGTGTGCGGGTGGGGCCACAGAATTGGGGGGGAGGCAAAGGGACTCAGTATGCCTCCTGGGGGGGTCCCTGCCTCCCTGAAAACCAAAGCCCCATTTACCACCTGGGGTTTTTTAGACTGGGGTGAATAAAAAAAAAAAGGGGTTGGACCTGGGCCAACAGAAAACCCCTAGCCCTTTATGGGAAATGGTAGGCTGGCTGGGCCATTGGCACGCCTACCAAAAAGAGCAGGTAACCTACTTCAAAATTCCGGGCTTCACCCAGCCGGTTTGGGCGGGGTTTGGCATCATAGATTTTATGGGGCGGGGGGCGGCCTCCCTCTGGGGAACGCCCCTTTCAAACCCAGCAGGGTTTCCCCAGACCTAGCCCCCCCTGTACAATCCGGAGTTTTCCCCGGGCCCGCGTCTGGGCGCAAAGGGGGCGGAGGAATCGGTGGGGGGCGGGGAGGGGTGTTCCGCTAACGTTGGCGGTCCCCATATGGCGGGTATCCAACGGACAAAAGCCCGGTTTGTTGCCGGCAACATTTCCATTTTGCCCCCGCCAAGAAATTTAAAATTTAAGCCCGGTAAAACCCTGGTCCCCGGAAACCCCTGGTACAGGTCCCCGGGCATCATTACGGGGGGTCAGTTTGTAAACTCACCGTGCGGTCCCCTGATCCTCAAAAACCCTGTACAAAGGGGGGACTGGTCTAAAATCAGGGTGAGACACATACCCCCGGGGGGGTTAAATTTTGGGGCCTTTGGGGGGAAAAACCCCTTTCCCCCGCCGGTAATCAGCGGCAGAGAGGCGGGGGGTAGCCTGACTGGGGGGTTCCCGGGCCGCGGGGCTCCTCCCCCAACCTTCCCGGGCCCGGGAAAAAACCCCCGCCCGGGGGTCAGCACCCTCCCCCGGTTGCGGTTCCAAAAAAACCCCCGCTTTTTTTGGGAAAAACTGAAGATGACTCCCGATTTTAAAAAACGGTCCTTGTAAATGGCCCAAAGCGCCCTAATTCGTCCACGGGGCCCCCTATTTTGTGCTAGATAATGACCTCCTTTATGTAGAATGCGGGGGGGAGAGGGGGCGTGCTGGTCCCGCGCCTTCCGGCGGCGGTCTCGAGACACCCCCCCACCCCCCTGGGTGGCCCCCTGGGCCCCAAAAAAACCTGGCGGACCCCCCGTTTCTACCCGGAATTAAAAGGGGGGTTCGGCCGCCCCTCCCCAGTGTCCTCAAAAATTTCCCTAGGGGGGACCTTTCCCCCTGCCTTTTCCCACTGATTGCGCCCCTTCCACAGAATGGGGTCCAATTTGGGACCCGGGGCCCCAGCCCGAGGACCGACTTTTGGCCCTCGGGTTCGCTCCCGATACCCAAGCTGTTCCGTTCCCCACCTCTAAACCATGCAGGGAATTACTGGGGGTTTTAAAAGGGGGGGGGGACCCCCAAAGAATTTGACAGACCGGGGGCCCCCCTTCCCGGGAAACGTTAAAAGGAGACCCGATTCGAAAATAAAGCTTTTAAAGCCCCGGGATCATCCTCAAACCCAGTTAGTAGGAGTTTAATCAAACTCTCAAGAAAATCTTGGGGGTCAGGGGGAGGGAAGGGAAGGGACGCCCTCCCCCCTTTTTTGCCTTCGGAACCCCCAAAGCCTCACGGGTTCTCCCTTTTGTTACTGTCGGGCGCAACCCAGAATAGATTTTTAAAAGAGGCGGGGAAGAAGGGGCCTTTTTTTCCCCCCACAAACATATGGGTATATCGGCAGTTCCGATAGAGGAAAATTGCCTGCCCTTTAAAAGTCACATGGAGGAAGCTCGCGCACAGGCCGTACAAACCCCCGCGCCCGCTCTTGGGGGTTCCCCCGGGGATCTATTCCCGGGGCCTCCTCCCATTTAAAATTTCTTGCCAGGGGGGCCCCACGGTTAAAGAGGAAGGGACTGGTCATTTGGGGGAAATCACAATCGTCGGCCAAAGGGCGGGTTTATATTTAACCTGCTGAAACCGTGGAAGGACAGGGGCCCCATCCCCCCCCCCGGGACCCGCTCACTCTTGCTCACACACACCTTAACTTGGCCGGACTTAAGTCCGCCGGGGGGAGCAAACAGTTTTCCGGACCCTTGGGTAGCCGGGGAGCCCCAAAAGGGCCTCCTGATTGGCACAACATGACAGAGCCCGGGTTGTTGTCCCGGAAGCCGATCGTCTTCCCCGGGGGTGAAGTTTGAGATCAAGGCAGGGAGCCTTTTTTTATTGAGGGAAAATTATAGTCCCCGGGCCAGCCCCTTGTGCTGCGGTGCCTGGCGGAAGTTGGAGGTTCTGGGGTGGGAATCGTCTCCCAATTTGATCTTATCCTGCCCGCTGGGCGACCCCCTCGAGGTTGGACAGGCTAAACCTGACCACACTTGACATGACGAAAAGGTAGGTTCCTTTGGTCCGAAGGGGAAAAAAAGCGTTTTGTACCCCTAGCGGACCGGGTTCGGTCCTTCCCCTTTGGGAAAAGGGGCTCCCCACCTTTTAGCGCTGGGGGACAAAGTGCTTGGCCCCCAACTCATACAGTTGCCTACCTGGGTGGCGTGGTCATCTTTCCAGCCCCTGGAAGGAACACCCGCGTCCCGTTGGACACTTGGGAGGCGGGCGATTAATGGGGGAAAAGCTTCCGGGGCGAGGCCAAATATTTAAAGCCCCCGGGGGGGGGTCCGTAAGGCCCAAATGCTCCAAAATTGATGCCATTCTGTGGCGTCCCAAAAAAGCGGCGGGGCCAACCTTTTCCCGGGAGCCGGGGACTACCCCGGTTTTTACCTCGGTTTTAAAGGGCGCCGATATTTCGGGGGGGCCCCAAACATTTGGGATGGACTGAAAAAAGGCTGCATTTGGTGACTTAAAGCAGGCCCCCCGCCCCCCCTGTTTTTTATGGCCCCAACTTTTCTTTGCCTTTATCCTCCAGCGGGCCCCGGGAAAAGGCCTGGGCCCCCTAGCCAAAGCGCGATGGTGGGCACCCCAGGGTTTCCCGGCCGGGAAACGTTACCCGGGACCGGTATGCTGTGGAGGGGGGGCCCGGCTTAAATGGGGGGTTTTTCAGGGGGTACACCTGTTGGGCGAAATTTACCCCTTTTCACGGACCCAACCCCCATGGATGGCCCCCCACAAGGGGTCAACCGGGGGGCACCCCGGTGGTTTCTTGACCTGCAGCCAAAGTTTGCTTTGTTCGCCTTCGGGGGCCCCCCCACGCTGATGCCCTTTCCCGGGGCCCCTTTTCGCCCACCCGCCCCGGGCTGGGCTGGGGGTTGTCACACCGCGCTGGGGGGAGCTGGGCTTAGTGAGGGGTTGGGCATGCCGGGGTGGGCAGATGCACGACTCTTTTCTCCTTTCCCGGGCCATCCCGGGGTTTCACCGTCTCCCGCATCACTTCCGGGGCTGAGCCAATGGAACTCCCACCAGCTCCCGTCCCTCTGATGTCACCTCCGCCCCGAGCCAATGGTGGAAGAAGCGAATCCTAACCCCCACTTTTCCCCCCCTTTCCCCCCCCCCTTTCCTTTGTTTCCCCCATTTTTTGGACTCGGTTGTTACTTCAGTGCTCTGATTTCTACAAGAAAAACGACTTTCGAGGATCCACAATTCTTTGGTGCCCCAACCTTTATCTGTCCATGTTCTTTTGACAATAGATAGATAGAAGATAGATAGATAGATAGATGATGAAATAAGATGTTTTGAACTTTTTTCCCCCCGAAAAATCCCAAACGTTCAGTTCCCATAGATGTTGCATCACTAGGCTCCTTTTTAAAATTAAAAAGATCAGGTTTCCTCTATAAAAATCTTTAAAAATCATGTTTTTTATGTCGAGCCTGAGGATCATGACAGTTTTCTGATACAGATCAAAAAAAAAAAATATGTAGAAAAAAAATTTGTTTATATAAATATTTATGGTGATGTGGTATTTGGGGGTTTAGGGGCTCCCAACTGAAATTTTTATTTTACTGTATGATTTTTTTTCAAAACTCCGGTTTCTTCTACATTTTTTTAAAAAGGGTTTTATATTTTGGGAAATTGGAACATTGGGTTTACCCTCTGGGGAAAAATTATTCCCATATACTCAATTTTTTTTAAAACAGGGGAAGTTCCCCACAACCCTGAAATGGGTGGGTAGTTAGTAAAAGATAGATAGATAGATAGATAGATAGATAGATGAAATAGATAGATAATGATAGATAGATTTTTACATATTTCCTGTGTTCATGGAAAATAAGTTTCTCATCTGAATGTGTCACATGAGAGGGTAACAAAAAGATGCTTCCCCAAAACACAGGGGAAGTGTCTTATTTTAAAAGTTATAGCTTTTTTTTACTTTTTAGAAACTTTAAATCCAAAAACTGAAAAGTAATGCATTATGCAAATGTACTGCAAAAAAATAGACCAAAAAAACATGTAAATAGTGCCTTATACTTTACTAAACTGCAAACAGACAGGACATTTGGGCTGATAAGCCCAAAACCCTTTTTTTTCAATAAAATTCTGGGGTTTTTTTCCTTTTTTGTTTTTAAGGAATTTTTTTGGGAAAAAAGGGGCCCCGGTTAAATTTTGGGAAAGAAAAAAA
>NW_024382589.1:0-9134 GCF_016835505.1 Polypterus senegalus
TCTTAACACCAGCAAAACCAAGGAACTGGTGGTGGATTTTAGGAGGTCCAGGCCCCTCATGGACCCTGTGATCATCAGAGGTGACTGTGTGCAGAGGGTGCAGATCTAAAAAATATCTGGGAGTGCAGCTGGATGACAAATTGGACTGGACTGCCAATACTGATGCTCTACAGTATTCACACATTTGAACATAATGGTCCACATCCAACCTTTTAAAACCAAAGTATCTCCAGGCAATAGACGTTACTCCTTTTTTTCTGCAAAAGTTCTTTTGTGTCATCAAATTCAACTTTATCGTCAGCTTCAGTTTCGGAATGCTCTCTGTCCATTTTCACCGCACAATGCCTACACTACCACTACCTATTTAGCAGTGTAGCAGTGAAAAAGAGCCCCCGTGCAACACCTCTGTGATTAGCGGTGTAGCCGTGGAAAGGTCCCCACTTGAACAGTTTCCCCTGCGCCACATTCTGAACGTCATTTAGGCAATTTAAACCGGTGTTGCGGTATAAGAAAAGTCCATATAATAACAAAAATAAACGGTTTTCGGTATGAACTGGTACATTGCCCAGCACTATGCATTAGCATACCACTCACTCGCCTATCAAGAAAACAACGAGATAGTCAGTAATCCTCACATCAGCAGAATTGCGGTCACCCCAAAAACGCCAAGAAACTCATAATACGGTCGCTTGTTGCATATTTTAGTGCTCATTTATTTAAGTAATGATTTCGATAATCCCACACCGGTAATAAAATAAAAGCCTTTCTTTAATATAAATACCAAAGGAACTGATCACTTTAATCGCTATTAGAGTTGGGTGTGGGTGGTCTTATTATTTTGAAAAGATATAAAACATGTCATGTAATGTTTTTCTCGTGTTCATTTTATATTGCTCGGAGTAACGATGCAAATGGAATGACAAACCGCTTCAGTCGAAAACTGTTGCATTTTAGATAGATAATTTATTAATCCCAAGGGGAAATTCACATAATCCAGCAGCAGTATACTGATACAAAGAAACAATATTTAATTAAATGGTAATAAAAATGAAAAAAAATAAAAAAGCAGATAATAACTTTGAGTAATGTTAGCATTTACTCCCCCGGGTGGAATTGAAGAGTCGCATAGTGTGGGGGAGGAACGATCTCCTCAGTCTGTCAGTGGAGCAAGACAGTGACAAAAGTCTGTCACTGAAGCTACTCCTCTGCCTGGAGATGACACTGTTCAGTGGATGCAGTGGATTATTCATGATTGACAGGAGTTTGCTTAATGCCCGTCGCTCTGCCACAGATGTTAAACTGTCCAACTTTACTCCTACAATAGAGCCTGCCTTCTTAACAAGTTTGTCCAGGCGTGAGGCATATTTTATCTTTATGCTGCCACCCCAGCACACCACCACGTAGAAGAGGGCACTCGCCACAACCGTCTGGTAGAACATCTGCAGCATCTTACTGCAGATGTTGAAGGATGCCAACCTTCTCAGAAAGTATAGTCTGCTCTGACCTTTCTTACATAGAGCATCAGTATTGGCAGTCCAGTCCAATTTGTCATCCAGCTGCACTCCCAGATATTTATAGGTCTGCACCCTCTGCACACAGTCACCTCTGATGATCACAGGGTCCATGAGGGGCCTGGGCCTCCTAAAATCCACCACCAGCTCTTTGGTCTTGCTGGTGTTAAGGTGTAAGTGGTTTGAGTCGCACCATTTAACAAAGTCTTTGATCAGCTTCCTGTACTCCTCCTCCTGCCCACTCCTGATGCAGCCCACAATAGCAGTGTCATCAGCGAACTTTTGCGTGGCAGGACTCCAAGTCATATTGGAAGTCTGATGTATATAGATTGAACAGGACCGGAGAAAGTACAGTCCCCTGCGGCGCCCCTGTATTGCTGAACACAATGTCAGACCTGCAGTTCCCAAGGCCGCGCATACTGAGGTCTGTCTGTAAGATAGTCCACAATCCATGCCACCCAGGTGTGAGTCTACTCCCATCTCAGTCAGCTTGTCTCCAAGGAGCAGAGGTTGGATGGTGTTGAAGGCGCTAGAGAAGTTCAAAAACGTAATTCTTACAGCACCACTGCCTCTGTCCAGGTGGGAGTGGGATCGGATCGATGTAGCATATAGATGATAGCATCCTCCGCTCCCACCTTCTCCTGGTATGCGAACTGCAGAGGGTCAAGGGTGTGGCGGACCTGTTGCCTCAGGTGGTGAAGCAGCAGCCGCTCCATGGTCTTCATCAGATGTGACGTCAGAGCAACAGGCCGGAAGTCATTCAGCTCACTAGGACGTGATATCTTTGGGACAGGGGTGATACAAGATGTTTTCCAAAGCCTTGGGACTCTCCCCTGTTCCAGGCTCAGGTTGAAGATGCGCTGTAGAGGACTCCCCAGTTCCAACGCACAGGCCTTCAGCAGCCGTGGCGATACACCATCTGGACCAGCTGCTCTGCTGGCACGAAGTCTTTTCAGTTCTCTGCTTACATGGGCTGCTGTAATTGTGGGTGGGGATGTCTCACCTATGCTGGTATCAGCAGAAGGATGGTTGGAGGATGCAGTACTCCGAGGTGAGAGTGGGTTAGGGTGATCAAACCTATTAAAGAAGTTGTTCATTTGGTTTGCTCTCTCCACGTCTGTCTCGATGGCGGCACCCCGCTTCGAGCTGCAGCCAGTGATAATCTTCATCCCATCCCACACTTCCTTCAATCTGTTGTTCTGCAACTTCTGCTCCAGCTTTCTCCTGTACTGCTCTTTCGCCGCCCTCAGCTGGACTCGGAGTTCCTTCTGCACACGCTTGAGCTCATGCTGATCACCACCTTTAAAAGCCCTTTTCTTCTGGTTCAAAAGGCCTTTGATGTCACTTGTAATCTATGGCTTGTTGTTGTTAGCATAGCAGCGTACTGTTCTTACTGGAACTACAATGTCCATACAGAAGTTGATGTAATCAGTTGTGCATTCAACAGCAAGTTCATGATGCTATGGTTATAAAATGAAAGCACAAGGCAAACCTGTCTGATGTGCATACAAACAGTACATACATCATCATACATATGCATACACACACATATATAAATATGCAGAGGATATGTGCACACATACACACACACACACACAAAATGCAGTCTGAAATTGCAAGTATAATGATGGACAACAGATCAATGCAGTTAAAGCCAATCCAGTTATAAGCAATATTAAAAGATAATACAGACATAAGATATATTAAATGTGTTATATTCAGGACATGCTAAGAAAGTTGCTGTTTACAGTAATTGTTAGTTAATAAATGGTGACTGAACAAATTATATATACAGAACTTATTGATCATATATTATTTCTATTGTTGAAAATTTAGCATCACTTTGTTTTTAAAAACAGACTTGTGTTGAGACTCTGTACCAGCTCAAATTGATAAGATACGCAGAATAGGTATCAGCTGTCATTGAATGCAGTGTAGATCTGGCAGTATCAGTACTGTTCTTCAATTTATTGGAGATGTGAGGTTGCCCTCAACTCTCCCAAAAGCAGCTTGCTTGCGATGGTAAGGCAGATTAATATACAGCACTGTGTGTGCTGTTCTTTTCAGTAAGGTTTTCACATGGCACACAAGGCCTTCTCTGCTTAAACAAGAGACTTTATATATTAAACATATGATGTAGAACCAGTTTTAGAAGAGAGCCAGCTGAGCTCTGCTTCCTTTACTCTTCTATCCAATTCCATTACACAGAGAAAAATGTGTTTTAAAATGATGAGGTGCTGATCTAAGCTAAGGACCTTCAAGAGCCAATACCATCAGCCAAAATCTAGAATCTGTTCTATTACAAGATGGACTTCCGAATTTCATCCAGAGAAAGCCAAGCTAGGAGGCACTTAAAAAGGTAGCCCACTTTAACCTTCATACTATGTACACTGAACTCATGAGTGAATCTTCTTCTTAGGTGCAGGCTCGGTTGCCAATTTATACTTTCCATTTACATAAATCTACTTTTTGTGTGTCCATGTCGACTGCACATGTAGGTTCATATGAAATCCATTTTACTTTTTCACAAATTCCATTTTATTTATTTTTTTTTAATTTCGGTTTCACCATTTTATTTTTCCTTGATTTGTATTTTTGAGGTTTTTGTTTTTACTGTAAGTAGGAACAGCTACAACAAAACAAACAATAATGAAGTGGCACTTTACATTCTTTTTAATGAAACAGCACAATAGCACAATAAAACCTTATTTTGCAGTTCCATTCATCAGGTAGGAGCCCAGATCCTCCATGATGCTGTATACTGAGACTACAGTAGGACAGTGAGTGCCCTCCAGAATTGTAAGAGCTGTTATGAGTTTGATGCATCCTTCTGAGATGAAGGTTAACTTCACTTTTAGGGTCTAGGATATTTGTTACAGCCTGAGCTGATGTGTTCTTGGCCAGAAAGAACTTTTTGTAGAAGTGAATATGTTCTGCGAGATACCCTACTGATTTGAACCAGCTATTCCACCTGGTGTTTCATGCCTCAGGGGTTCCTTGCAGACTTCTTGAAGAAGGCAGACTTTACCCACATCACTAGTGATGAAGCCTCACTAAAGTATTTATACTGCTGCCAGGTCTCTCCCACCAATCTGATGACATGACACAAGCAGGTTGAATGTATACTGTTATGCATAACCCCTTTTAAAACCTCCTGGTATGCTTTTAGACAGTATGATGCATTGTCTGTAACCACTGCTAAAATGTCATGAAGATTTAGCTGGTTGTTGTGTAGGGACAGAAGTCCCGTCCCCTGAAAAGATTGAAAAAAGTACTGGTCTTCAGTACCTGTAATTGTAATTATGTAAATTATTTCTAATGATTCTTAAACCATAAATGTTTACAGATTGAAAATGTGTATCATTACATCTGTAGCTTCATCTACTGTGTATCTTTAATTAATTACAAAGCAAAAGCAAACTAATCTGCAAGATGCTAAATACGGGAATTAAACAGAAAAAAAGAGACCTACTTTTAAGGGCTCGTTGCATCTGAGGAGAAGCCTGCTCAGGTTTGTAGGTGCCGAGTTTATAATAGTAGAGTCAAACGTGGACCTTTTGGTGCCCAGTCACCAAAAGTCAAAACTTTATTAAATTCAGAAACACTGTTGTTAATTTTTAAAAGGGAACCCGTTAACAACAAGTGCCATTCACTAATAACATTTTCTACGGGAAAGACTGTTAATACTAGTTAAATATAATTTCATGTACAATTAGAACTGCCTACATAAAAGAGTGGTCTCATCAACTACAACATAAATTTTACTGCTCCAATCTTTTGAAGAACAGCATCCATATGTTGTTTAAAGACACAGGGTAAATGAGTTTAACAAAGACTACTCTCATTTTCTGGCAGTGCGCCTCCTTGCTTACAGTGCTTAATAAAGAAAGGATGAATCTTCATCATTTTTTTCGCATGGCCACAAAGTCCTAGATAAACTGGCATCTTGCATCTGACGATTTTATTCCTCTATTGTTACCTGAAGGGGAACACCTTTTGATCTTAATTTCTTCTTGTTCTTGAGATTGACTGTTGATTTGATGTGGTCATTGCAGGTATCTTTTCATGTCCAGTCTATGGTATGCTGGCAAAACTTGCAGAAAAGTTGTTATTCAGATTCATAAAAGTCGCTGGGATATTGCTGTGAACACAATTTTGAAGTTAACTGTGTGCTTCTTAGTTTTTTCTACTTAGTTAAGGTATCTGATACTGGTCACTTCGACATTTTTGTCTCGTGCAGCTAACTAGTTTATGTGTCTTTAGCAAGAAATGAAGAACTGCTTTCGCTTGAAAAACAACAAAATAGTAAAAAATAGTACCTGAATGATTGAATAATCTGTAGTTCTATCATTCATTTATTGGGAAGTTTTGTAAGAATCAGCCCATCAGTCTATAAATTCCACACGTTTCCGTTTTTAAATCTAAAATCAGTTTTTATGCGTTAATTCCACGATTCTGTCAATGTTTTTTGCATTGCGGAAATCATAGGGCCCTACACGTGTTGCAAATATTATGTAAAGTCAGCTATCCACTTTGTATGTACATACATGTGTGTCAACCTCCACAGCACATTATTTTATCTTTTGTTTGTATGCTTTTCCTGACTGTATTATCACTCCCTGTCAGCACCAATGTCACTGCTGTAGTCTTCCATTTATTGGCAAGTGAAGGTATGTGTGCCTCATTATGTCCAGTACACACATACATACTGCTGTTCCTTTAGTTAACCAAAAAGCATCCATTTTTAGCTTTTTTTCTGACCTGGAGAAAGGAGAGCTGGAAGCCATCTTTGTGGTAAAACCTTTTTACACAAGCAAGCTACTTACTGCAGAATAGTTTGGTTTTTTTTGGTAACTTTTGTTTTGTCTACAATCAAGAGAAGATTTTACAAAAATAACGACAGAGAGTTTACCACAAGGTGCAAACTATTGGTAACCCTCAAGCATAGGAAGGACAGATTAGACTTTACAAGAAAGTATAAAAAAAAAACAAAATTCCAGTTTAGTGACAGACTTCTTTGGACAAATGAAATTAAGATGAATATGTACCAGAATGATGGATAGAGAAGAATGAGAAGAAGAGAAGAAATAACTCATGATTTGAAGTATACCACATCTGTAAAACATGGTGGAGGCAGAGTTATGGCATGGACATGCATAACTGCCAATGGAAGGGGTCACTGGTGTTCATTGATTATATGACTACTGACAAAAGATGCAGTAGTGTAGTGTACAGGACTATACTGACTGCTCAGTTTCAGACAAATGTTGCAAAAGCGATAGGACGATGCTTCACAGTACAAATTGACAATGAGCCAAGACATACTTTGATAGCATACCAATTTTACAAGGCAAAGAAGTAACCAAGTCAATCAATGATCTCAGCCCAATTTCACTTGCTTAAGACAAAACTGAAAGCAGAATGTCCAATGAACAAGCCGCACCTGAAGACAGCTACAGTAAAGGCCTGGCAAAGCCGACAGTATGGTGGAAACCTAGCACTTGGAGAAGGCCAAAGGTTCCAGACTTTAGGCAGTCATTGACTGCAAAAGATTTTCAATCAAGTATTGAAAATGAATGTTATATTCATGATTATGTTAGTTTGTTCAAATACGTTTGAGACTCTAAAAATGTGGCTCATCCAATGTTTTTGTTAAACTCCTTAAAATAAAACTGCAAGTCTATACTTGAGTCACATCTTGATTGCGTCATTTCAAATACACTGTGGTGACACACAGAGACAAATTTATCATTGTCAAAAATATACGGACCTAATTGTACTACAGAGATTAATATAGTGTTATGCAAGTGTAAAATGAATACATTATTGCTAAAATTGTTTTTATAAAATCAAAAAGTCCTTCCCGTGAGTTTTAGGGTTTCTGTTTATGTCCATGATGATAATTACAAAAACTATTTAACAAATTTTATTGCAAACAGGAGTGGTTTCCCCTAGACTTTCTCGTATACTCAGATATGGGGATAGATATTTGGAGTAAAACGGAAGACAATGATTATATTTTTACATTATGTACATTAAAGATCAGCAACAAATCAAATTAATAATATACTGAACAATTATTATAAAATTAAAGTTAAATAAATTGGATTCTGCAGCTGCATGAACAAAAGATAAAGTACTACTTTACTTGCAGTTAGCAGAATGAGCCCAAAAGTTGATAAAAAAATCTATGTTTTGTACCTAATACTTGTATGCAAACTTTTGTTGACCTAAGTGAAACCATACTCAAGTTATCGTGTTTACATACACACACACAAACAGACATAATTCCAAAAATGGTATTTACGGACTCAGGGTGGTCTAAAACATTGAGATTCATCAAAATCTCGACATCAAATTTTTGGATGATTAGAATACTTTCCCTATACTTAGTATACGAGAAAGTAAAAAAGCATTTGTACTGCATGTTTTGAGCAAGCAACTGGATAACAGTAATGTGGATCATGTGACACAAGAAGCATTATTTTTGTTGTTCTGTAAATTTTTCACATTTTGCCATTGTACAGCACTGTTCACTACTGACTTCTGTTATGTCATAAACTTCTTTCTTTCCATTCTGCATGAAAACATAATATTGCAAGTTTTTCTCTGCCAACAATATAAAGGTGTAAGCAACACAAAAAATACAATTTTAGGGATTAATAACTATTTCTATTAGAGGGATATTTAACAGTTAATAAATTATTAAAACAGTTGCTAGTTTCAATCCTAAAAATGAAATTTAAGATGTTAACAAAACAATTTTAAAAGGCTACAAAAGTATAGTGAAAAAGTTCAGAAAACCATGATTTTAAAACACACCCAAACAGTGCACCAAAAAAGCTGGAGTATCCTACCCTGAAATGTTCTCTTCAAATAAGCTTACAATCTGTGAGCAATTCCTAATGCCACCAGCACTGTCCCAGAAAAATGTAATAAACAGATAGAAAACTCAACTCCTGCTCCTTCTGTGATTTTCAAGACGCAATGGTCCTGAATTTCACAAACAGCTAATATTAAGATAAACTGATGAAAGAACTACATTAGAGATGATATAATATTCTCTAATATCTTACAAGTAACTTAAAGCTATTAGCAAAATTTTAATTAAGCTTCATAGTTTTCATAAACTGGTTTTACTAGCTTGAAAACTAGTGAATATGCAAAGCTATTTGCCTATTTCACCCCAAGTCAGATGTTTTATCTGTTCATCCATTTTCAGGTCCATATTCATTATGAAGCACCTTTTGTGATTGCCCCTGTTTGTCTGTCTGAAACAATTTAGCCACCTGTGGACCAATTTTGTTGAAATCCAGGAAATTTATCGAGACATCAATATATCTTTAACAGATCTCTCCCTTTTCAAAGCACTGGTGAATTTGCAAGCTTGTACATTTTAAATCAGAGAAAGGTTCATTGCAACTTCCAACTACAAATTATTTTACTGTATACATTTTGCCTTGACAGTGGCTACACCAACTTGTATATTTTCCTCTTTTTCACCTCTGATAGCTGCACACTAGCTAGGAAGTCTCGCTGGCTGCTTGAGCATCAGTTTACAGTCCTCCTTCACAATATTATGTTTATAATGATTAACTATTTTACTGGCACTGTAATTTACTA
>NW_024382590.1:0-54075 GCF_016835505.1 Polypterus senegalus
AATGGATGGAAATCTATTTTGGCAGTAACCAACCCTGGATGACCAACGGTTGATTGGTGGACATATTCATGCAAATTTAACACGAATCGTCTTTGCTTATAGCGGAAAACATACTTATTAAATAATAGTAAATCAGAAGTAAAATTGTGAAACACTAAGAAAATTAAAAGATCTTGCGCTTAAATAATTTTAGGGAAAAGTTTTTTTGCCTTATACATTACAATTAGTTCATAATCTATCCATCCTAAATTCGATTAAGCAGCGCAAAAATGCATAGACAGAAAGAGTTCTGCGTTAATTAACTTTAAGTATTTATTTTATTTTTAACCTTAAGAGTAATAGCCTATTAACAGAAAACATTGTTTGCAATGTTGTGAATATGAATCCATCTCCACAGGTAAAATATATACTGTGTAGTTTTTTTTCAGCAGTATTTGGTGGTTCTTCTTTTAGAAATAATAATGTATAAACCATAAAGTATCTAATATTTTGTTGGTTTTTTTTGCTTTTGAACTTCATAAGCTTATCAAAACAAGAATCCCTCTGCATTATACTATAAAGTTTGTGCAGAGAAAGAGAGAGAGAAGTTGAGAACATGTGCTGATAGAAAAACAAAGTAAATTGACAGAACCACATGTTAGAAGTCAAACTTGTGCTGTTCTTTTTCAATCAGTAAACATGCCTAAAAATAGAAGTAAAGCTAAAAGTTCAAAAATAAGATTTAAACATCCATCCATTATCCAACCCGCTATATCCAAACTACAGGGTCACGGGGGTCTGCTGGAGCCAATCCCAGCCAACACAGGGCACAAGGCAGGAAACAAACCCCAGGAAGGGCGCCAGCCCACTGCAGGGCACACACACACACACACACCAAGCACACACTAGGGACAATATACCTAACCTGCATGTTTTTGGACTGTTGGAAGCCCGAGTACCTGGAGGAAACCCACGCGAACGGGAGAACATGAAAACTCTACGCAGGGAAGAACCGGGAAGCAAACCCGGGTCTCCTAACTATGGATTTAAACAGGTTAACGTAAATTATAAAAACATTACATAGGTAAATACAAATTATTATTGATTTGATTGTACAGTGAATTTATATTATATCACACTTTAACAATGTCATTTTGGTATTATTATTCTTAATATTCAGAACATTCAGCGCATGAAACAAAGTCGTTTTTAATATGTAAAGTGCTATGACGCAAATTTGTGGATTTGAGATCTCGTTGTGGACAATTTGATGGTAGCAGAATAGTATTCTTTTGAGTAACTGGGCAAAAATGTTGTATCAGTTCAGCAGCATTATATTAACCTATGTCACAGCACTCTCAAACGTTCTTAATCTATCTTAAGGCTATAATAGTTTGTCAATGTGCTAGTCCATTATAGGAACCACACACACACACACACACACACACATTCATTAGTGGTAGTTTAGAGGCATTTGAAAACTTGAATTAAAATTATGTAATTTCTTCGGTGTATCAGAGTATCTCATTCCCTGTAGTCCATTGATGCACTTTGTTGTTCTTTTCCTATAGTCCTGCACTGAATTAAAGAACTAATCAACTTGAAAATGATAATTTTAATGTTTTCTTAACCTATATTGTTTGTAGTGAAAAAACCTAATCTTTTCATGACAAACAAATAACACACATTTTATGATATAATGTGCCTCAATGGGAAGCAGCACGGGGAATAATTGAACTACAATATTGAAACATCAATGTAAAAATTCTCAAGTTGCATATTTCATATATCATTTATTCAGTTGAATGCTAACAAGGACCAAAACACACACATTTTTTACTAAGATATTGTTAAATAAACACTTCTGGAAAATCAGTGTAGTGCACATACATGAACCACATTCAATAGTATTGAGTGTTTGAATTGAATTAGTGGCATATATGTATCATTCTGCACTTTTATATAACCTAGCAATTTCTTCATCATTTGTTTCTACAAATAAACAAGGTCTACTGCAATTCTTTTCTGATGTACTTGTCCTACAGTAATTTTTGGCACAGTTGTCAGAATTTCTGGGTGGAGATGCAAATGTACCACAGTAAACAACATTGAAGAACTCGCGGATCAGGTATGCAAATTCAGATCCAGGTCACCAATCAACAAACATTGTTCACAGACAGAGAAGCAAAAAGACAAGCTGAAGAGGTAACCTGGGGTAAATGAAGCCTGGAACCTACATAAATGTAATGCTATGACACAAAAAAGATGTCAATCTATTGGTTTTTGAAAACTCAGCCATATGATGTCTTTAATGGAGTGTAAAAAACTAGTAATATCTAGCATGCGGGTTGATAAATATTTTGTATGTCTATGTAAAAGCGGTCGGGATTGTCCTTCCGTTCTGTGAGTGCAAAGCGTAGCGGTATTCCGCTTATCACAGACTTACTACATGCAGCTTGAGGTACGACGCGATGTGAGCAGAGTTCTGGTGCTTCCATCGTTCCCTTGCTTTTGTGCGATGTGCTGGAAAATAGACAAAATTATGTCTCTGGAAATAATTAATGTTGATGGAGTACAAATGCCTCACCGTGTAGTAAATATCAGGGGAGATGGTGCTTGCTTATTCTCATCTATAGCTTATTTAGTGCATGAAACTCCGTCTTTAGCGGTACAGATTCGGGCTGACATTTATGCGACTTTGGACAGGCACTTGAGGGGATAAAAAAAACTTAGGTTTTCGGGAGATATTATGAATGGGCACTTTGATGTTCTCATTTCCTACACTTACATGCCTGATGTACACATGGAGTTCACAAAAATTGAGGATGAAAGTCGGTCGCCTTAAAAGGCGAGTGAGCCTAGTAATATGATATTAGTAACGTCTAATATGTCTTATTTTCTCTTATTGTGTCTAATATACTGCTCAAAAGAATTAAAGGAACACTTTTTAATCAGAGTATAGCATAAAGTCAATGAAACTTATGGGATATTAATCTGGTCAGTTAAGTAGCAGAGGGGGTTGTTAATCAGTTTCAGCTGCTGTGGTGTTAATGAAATTAACAACAGATGCACTAGAGGGCAACAATGAGATGACCCCAAAACAGGAATGGTTTAACAGGTGGAGGCCACTGACATTTTTCCCTCCCTCATCTTTTCTGACTGTTTCTTCACTAGTTTTGCATTTGGCTACAGTCAGTGTCACTACTGGTAGCATGAGGCGATACCTGGACCCTACAGAGGTTGCACAGGTAGTCCAACTTCTCAGGATGGCACATCAATACGTGTCATTGCCAGAAGGTTTGCTGTGTCTCCCTGCACAATCTCAAGGGCATGGAGGAGATTCTAGGAGACAAGCAGTTACTCTAGGAGAGCTGGAGAGAGGGCCATAGAAGGTCCATAACCCATCAGCAGGACCAGTATCTGCTCCTTTGGGCAGGAGGAACAGGATGAGCACTGCCAGAGCCCTACAAAATGACCTCCAGCAGGCCACTGGTGTGAATGTCTCTGACCAAACAACCAGAAGACTTCATGAGGGTAACTCAAGGGCCCCATGTCCTCTAATGGGCCCTGAGCTCACTGCCAGCAGCATGCAGCTCGATTGGAATTAAGCCATCGAAAATACCAGAATTGGCAGATGCACCACTGGTGCCCTGTGCTTTTTACAGATGAGAGCAGGGTCACCCTGAGCACATGACAGAAGTGAAAGAGTCTGGAGAAGCCATGGAGAACATTATGCTGCCTGTAACATCATTCAGCATGAGCAGTTTGGTGGTGGGTTAATGATTGTCTGGGAGGCATATCCATGGAGGTCACACAGACCGCTACAGGCTTGACAAAGGCACCTTGGCTGCCATTAGGTATCAGGATGAAATCCTTGGACCCATTGTCAGACCCTATGCTGGTACAGTGGCTCCTGGTGCACGACAATTCCTGGCCACATGTGGTGAGAGTATGCAGGCAGTTCCTGGAGGATGAAGGAATTGATACCATTGACTGGCCACCACACTTTCCTGACCTAAATCCAATAGAACACCTCTGGGACATTATGTTTTGGTCCATCCAATGCCACCAGGTTGCACCTCAGACTGTCCAGGAGCTCAATGATGCCCTGGTCCAGATCTGGGAGGAGATCCCCCACAACACCATCTGTCATCTCATTAGAAGCATGCACCGATGTTGTCAGGCATGTATACAAGAACACAGGGCCATACAAAGTGCTGCGTACAATTTTGAGTTGCTGCAATTAAATTTTGGCAAAATGGACTAGCCTGCCACATAATTTTTTCACTCTGATTTTTGGGGCGTCTTTGAATTCAGGGCTCTGTAGGTTGATCATTTTCATTTCCATCAAACGATGTGGCATCCTTTCGTTCTAACACATTACCCAGTCTATATCAGTATAGATATCCAGGAGGATTTCTTTTTCCCATTGAGATCTGATGTGTTTTGAAAGTGTTCCTTTAATTTTTTTGAGCAGTTTATATTGGGTAATACGAGTGTAATGGTGACTAAAGGGTGTTATTTCATGTCTAGAGGGCTCTAATAATGTTAAAAAATTTGTTTAGAAGGTTGAAAACAGGTTTTCTATACTCTAACTGTGAAAATATTCAATTTATAAATAAAAAGAATCCTACTTAGCGAAAATTCATTTATCACGGTAGAGTCTGGAATGGATTAACCGTGATAAACGAGGGTTCACTGTATTTTAAAACCTACACATATATGTTTGGTATCATTCTTTTCAGAATTTATTGAACATTAATGTGATGTTGTTAGATTTTCAGATTCTTATTCCATTTTTAAATTATAAATTTAAAATATCAAGAACTTATGTCCCGCAAGATGAAACGTTGAGCCAAGACATTTAACCACGCCTGGATGCAGAAATAAAAGACAGAGTAGATGACAAAGACAGCTGCTGTACAGGCTTTTAAATGTTCGAAGTACCGCACAAGATGCAAATCACGCAGCATGGCAACAGCAAGCCTGGCGGCTGATCAAGCAAAGTAGAGGTTAAAAAAATTTTTAAATAATGCAATAATAATAAAAAACTGTATTTGTTTCCCATTGAATTTCCCCAACTTGACTTGAATTGACTTGACTTGTTTCACCGTTTAAGAGGGAGTTTCGGAGGAATGACTGCGTCTCCTTGGGGTGCATTCATCCCCCCCTTCACAATGCGAGCTGCAGAGATGTGAAGTGGCTGGTGCATAGCACAGGCCAGGGGGGTTGGTAAAAGAAGCGAGCAGGGTAACCCCTTAGTTTTAGACATATTATCTAGAATACATAAATAAATGTAACTTAACTCTTGCCTGTTCTTTTTACTTTGTCCAATTGCCTAGTGTTACATATCTAAAAGCGAAGGTGGGGGGAAGTAGTAAACTACAGTACCTAAAAGTGTGGTTAGAGTATGCGATTTGAGGTATTCTGGTAACATCTAAATGATAAAGAGTATAAAAGGGGACAATACAAAACAGTGACACTGGCCTTGAAGAAAATTAAGAAAATATATTATGACTTGCATGAGTAGTATTATGAATTATTAAAGAAATATTGGTTTGATTTGGGCTAATTCCATGGCAACACACTTGTAAATGTTAGGTCTAGTGGTATGACCCTACCAGACTAGTCATGGCCCAGGCATTCAACATTCAGAGAAAATATTCTAAATTGCTCTGCCTTAATAAACATTTAAGTGAAATAGTACAAAAAAATAATACTAGCTGGGACTTTTCTTCAAACCCTGCCTTCCTTTCTCACCAGGTGCAATGCAACACATGGGACATATGTTAATCAATCAAATTAATTAATTGCCACCAAGAAATACTAAAGGAAAAATAGAGTGGTCTAGTTTGAAAAACTATTGATTATCTCAAAAAAATCAAACCATATTAACAGTAAAATTAAACTTCTCATTCCAGCATATAGTTCAATAAGTCTGGCAAACCTGGCCATACCATTTTATACTGTGTGCTGTAAGAAAAGCCAATGAAGTGTTCATGAGACCCACAGAAGTTACCATTGTTTGACTGTTTTCTTCCCTTCCTCTACACCCAGGTATGAGTTGATGAAAGTTAATGGACACTACTCTAAAGCAGCAATGTTACCATTGTTCCCGTCCACCATATTACTCCAAAAAATATGTCAAAGAAAAGATTTTACTTAACCTGTATCCATGATGATGAGTACTGCTATTGATCAGCTTGTCTAGTGCTTACTTGTCAGGGCATGACATGAAGTATGTTGATGGTGGTACATTCAGTGCCCCCAGATCAGGACATAATTGGCCTGGATTGGCCAAATATTATCAGTAGACTAACCTCAACATAGACTTACCCACCTGCTAATAAATCAGATCCCAGTATTTCTCAGGTAGAGCAGAGAAAGGAAAATTACAATTCAGCGCAGATATGCTTAACCACCAGAGCAAACTACAAAATGAATAACAATACAATGTGACTTGCCACCCAGCTCAGACAGCAACTCTGCCCTAGAGCCAGCCAAACACTATGCCTTCAAATTGACTTCTTTAGTGCGTGCTGTTCCTCTACCTCCTTTAATAGGTGACCTTCCTGTACCACTGCAAAGTACTATATGTAAATTAGACTACACACACATATTAGGAGGGCACCAAAAAACATAATCCTGGTTGATAATGCTACCCAGTAACATGAGGCCATCCTGCTACCAGTAGTGGGGAACTAGTGGTTGTATTTTTAATAGTGGGCATTCCAAAAAACCATGATGACTTTTACAACAAGATACATTTAAACAAAATAGCTAGACTGCTGAAAATAAACACCCTAGAAACATCAGTGTATTACACTAACAGGCATGGTCTTATTGAACATTTTTATTAGAACATGAAACAGATGTTTCAAAAAGATTGTGTAAGTGGACAGGAGAAATTTGAATTGACTGCTTCTTTAAACCCCCCTTGCTTCTTAAAAGTTGCTCCAAACATCCAGGGTTTCCCCCTTTAAGTTGTTTTGTGGGCGACAACAAAGAGTAATCCTTGTCTTTGTCCATGAAGCAGCTGAGGCACAATCTGATTCTCAAACTAATATTTTAGAGTGGACACAGGGCTTCTTCTAAATAAATTTGAACACAACAGATCGAAGACTGTGATTTGTAATGTATAGGAGGAAATTGTTATGATTCCAGGCACTTGTAAAATTTCAAATAGGAAATGCAGTCCTCAAATACAACTAAAAGCCAGACCTGTCTTCTACACTAGTCTGAATTCACTGAGTAGACATTACCTGTTTATAACTGTCATCTTTATTTAATTTTTTGTAAGCTTTCTATTAGTAATAAAAATAATCACCTTCAACCCGCCCTCTTGTGGCGTCACTTCCGGCCTTTCCTAATGACGTCTTCCCTCTCAGAACCCACATATCAAAGACATTACTTCCTCTTCCTGCCACCCTGGACCATCCCTTCCTGTTCCCACCACATAGATGCCTTTGTTTTTCCTTCTATATTCAGTTCTGTTTTGAACTCGATTGTGACTATGTGTTGTTTTTTTTTTTTTGCTGCATTTTACAGTATGCCAGATGGCTATCCCCAAAATTTTTTGAATCTCTTGCTCACCTTATTTACACTGTATAAAAGTCACTGGGTGGATTTCCAGATTATCTGAGATTGAATAAACATAGTGATTACATGCTGCTCATTTCATGACTCCTAATATTAGAATTAAGCTCTGATTATTTTTTAACTTAGATTTTTGGTTAGCAGTTGTGATTCTCTTTTTGACTCCCAGAACCAAACTTTGCTTTGTTTTTGTCCTGTCTCCCTTATGCTCCACATAATAAAGGGAAAAACAAAGAAAACTAATACATTGTAGCACTGGGATCTAGTGCCAAATGGATTCTTGGATTTTTACATGGCTGTTTTAGGCTGCTCACTATCCTTAAAATGACTATTTGCTGCTGCCACACTAGGTGAATTCTGTATGTACCTTTGGCTGGCTTGTCAATTTTTTAGACTTTCCTGCAGTTGGATCTACTGCTGCTAATTTGCCTGATAGAATGCCAGCTCATACTGATGGTGTCTCATTTCCAGCCTGATGCAATATGCCAGCACAGCTGCAGTAATAGTATTAGCACAATATACTAAAATAATTAACACAATATTATATAATAACACACAGAAAGAACACAACCAAAGACAGAAACAACAATACAATATATAAAATAATATTTTAAAAAAAAACAACAAAAAATGTTTAAATAAATAAAGAACACAATTGACACTTTTCTGTTGTTAACTTTTAGAGTTGTTGTTGGCTGAACCATTCCAGAAACAACATTAACCTCTTTTTCCCTCTTCATGGTAAGGGAGACTTTAATTTCAGTTCCCAAGCTCGATGGGCAAAACTATACACATTTGATGCATTGGCACAAGGTCCCTCCCTCCCTATTTCATCAAGTGTAAGCAAATATTCTTTCCTTTCTGCATTTGATGAATCTGTGTCATGATTCTTTTTATTTTTTACATTTTTGATAATTTCCAATCGATTTTTGACACAAATATGTTGTTTACTATGCATTCATTCCTTTATTTTCCACTACTTATCTGAGAGTGCATTGTGTGGGCAATATACTTAACAGTGAGTCCATACAGTGCATCCGAAAGTATTCACAGCGCCTCACTTTTCCACATTTTGTTATGTTACAGTCTTATTCTAAAATGGATAAAATTAATTTTTTCTTTAGAATTCTACACACAACACCCCATAATGACAACATGAAAAAAGTTTACTTGAGATTTTTGCAAATTTATTAAAAATAAAAAAATTGAGAAAGCACATTTACATGAGTATTCACAGCCTTTGCCATGAAGCTCAAAATTGAGCTCAGGTGCATCCTGTTTCCCCTGATCATCCTTGAGATGTTTCTGCAGCTTAATTGGAGTCCACCTGTGGTAAATTCAGTTGATTGGACATGATTTGGAAAGGCACACACCTGTCTATATAAGGTCCCACAGTTGACAATTCATGTCAGAGCACAAACCAAGCCTGAAGTCAAAGGAGTTGTCTCGAGGCACAAATCTGGGGAAGGTTACAGAAAGATTTCTGCTGCTTTGAAGGTCCCAATGAGCACAGTGGCCTCCATCATCTGTAAGTAGAAGAAGTTCGAAACCACCAGGACTCTTCCTAGAGCTGGCCAGCCATCTAAACTGAGTTTTCGGGGGAGAAGGGTCTTAGTCAGGGAGGTGACCAAGAACCCGATGGTCACTCTGTCAGAGCTCCAGAGGTCATCTGTGGAGAGATGAGAACCTTCCAGAAGAACAACCATCTCTGCAGCAGTCCACCAATCAGGCCTGTATGGTAGAGTGGCCAGACGGAAGCCACTCCTTAGTAAAAGGCACATGGCAGCCCGCCTGGAGTTTGCCAAAAGGCACCTGAAGGACTCTCAGACCATGAGAAACAAAATTCTGCAGTCTTATGAGAAAAAGATTGAACTCTTTGGTGTGAATGCCAGGAGTCACGTTTGGAGGAAACCAGGCACCGCTCATCACCAGGCCAATACCATCCCTACAGTGAAGAATGGTGGTGGCAGCATCATGCTGCAGGGATGTTTTTTAGCGGCAGGAACTGGGAGACTAGTCAGGATAAAGGGAAAGATGACTGCAGCAATGTACAGAGACATCCTGGATGAAAACCTGCTCCAGGCGCTCTTGACCTCAGACTGGCGGCGGTTCATCTTTCAGCAGGGCAGCAGGACACCGACCCTAAGCACACAGCCAAGATATCAAAGGAGTGGCTTCAGTACAACTCTGTGAATGTATGGCAAGCCGAATTAACATTTAGAGATATCTCAAAATGGATTTTAAGATATCTGGAAATGCATTTTAGATATCTCAAATTGACTTACAGATATCTAAAAATGCATCTATTTTAAGATATCTAAAAAGCATTTTATGATATCTTAAATAGATTTCAAGATATCTTGAAATAATATGCTGTACATTTTGAAATACCTGAAATGCATTTTAAGATATCTTTAATGCAATTCGAGATATCTTGAAATACGTTCCTGTGCATTTTGAGATATCGCAAATACATTTGAGATATCTTAAAATAACTTCCTGTGCATTTCAAGATATCTCAAATACATTTTGAGATATCTCAAAATCACTTCCTGTAACATTTCCTATTCTTTCAATGGGACTTCCTGTCTATTTCGAGATATCTCAAAATGAATTTGAGATATCTTGAAATGAGAAGGAAGTTATTTTGAGATATCTCAAATATAATTTAGATATCTTAAAAGCATTCAAGATATCTTGAAATTCATTTTTTCAGATATCTGAAATACATTTTTAGATATCTAAAATTAATTTCATGATATCTTAAAATGGGTCTCTGCTCCATTTCAGATATCTAACAATGTATTTCAAGATATCTCAAATTGTATTTCAAGATATCTAAAATGCATTTTAAGATATCTTTAAAAGGACACTCAATTATTTCAAGATATCTCAATAGCATTTTCAGATATCTACAATACAATTTAAGATATCTCAAGTACATTTCCAGATATCTGAAAACAGCTTCCTGTCCATTTTCAGATATCTCAAATACATTTCAAGATATCTTAAAATGACTTCCTGCACATTTCAAGATATCTCAAATACATTTTAAGATATCTTATAATAAACAAGTAGTCCCATTGAAATAACAGGCAATTTTACAGGAAATGATTTTGAGATATCTTGAAATGCATTTAAGATATCTTAAAATGCATGAAAGGTCAATTTAAGATATCTGAAAATTCATTTGAGATATCTTGGAATGCAGACACAATTATTTTGAGATATGTGAAACTGTATTTGAGATATCTTGAAATACATTTGAGATATCTCAAAATGTATTGCAGATATCTTAAAAAGTAAATTACATTTTAAGATATCCAAAATTCATTTTGAGATATCTCTAAATGTTAATTTGGCTTGCCATATGAATGTCCTTGAGTGGCCCAGCCAGAGCCCAGACGTGAATCCATTGAACATCTCAGGAAAGATCTTAAAATGGTTGTACACCGATGCTTCCCATCCAACCTGATAGAGCTTGAGAGGTGCTACAAAGAGGAATGGGCGAAACAGGCCAAGGATAGATGTGCCAAGCTTGTGGCATCATATTCAAAAAGACTCGAGGCTGTAATTGCTACCAAAGGTGCATCGACAAAGTATTGAGCAAAAGCTGTGAATACTTATGTACATGTGATTTCTCAGTTTTTTTATTTTTAATAAATTTGCAAAAACCTCAAGCAAACCTTTTTCACGTTGTCATTATGGGGTGATGTGTGTAGAATTCTGAGGAAAAAATGAATTTAATCCATTTTGGAATAAGGCTGTAACATAACAAAATGTGGAAAAAGTGATGCGCTGTGAATACTTTCCAGGTGCACTGTACATCCTTTTCCCAAAGGTGTTGTTGCCAACTCACTCTGTGGGATCCCTAGGCATTCCCAGGCCATTTGGGAGATTTAATCCTTCCAGTGGACCCTGAATCTGCCCCAGGTTCTCCCGCCAGAAGGAGATATTTGGATTTTTCAAAAAAACATCCATGGCGATAGAGTAAAGTATTTTTGGAGCCTTTTGTAACACTTTTCTTCCAGCTACTGACTTTTCATTTTGTTTGGACTAGGGAGCTTTGCCCCCTGCTAGCTTCGCTTGCCAACCCCCTGGCCTGCACTACGCGCCAGCCACTTCATGTCTCTGCCACTCACATATGTGGATTTCACTTTCACCAAACAACAAATATTTTAATTCTCACAGATACGCTTCTTAATTGGGAAGAAAAAATACTTTTCCCTGATGACAACATGAATTAGACGATCTACAAGTCTCTGACTTAAAGTTTAAATCTGAACAATATCTACATACTTCTGTCATATCACCTATGTCCATATATTCGATTTCTTTTCACTGTTCCGTAATAATTTCAATTTGTTTGCGCTAATGCAAGCTTTACTATCATTTTTTTGAGACTTTTGAATTATAGTACTTTCATTATCTCTATCCTGCTCTGTGTCTGTAATGCGCCAGCGTTTTTGAACCTCTTTACAGCGTTCTACTTTGTCATCTACTGTTTGTCTTCTATTTCCGGTCCCAGGCTTGGTTAAATCTCTTGGCACAAAGTCTCGTCTTGCGAGACATTAAATTATCTCTCTGAAAAAGTCTTGTCTCATCCCAGGCAAAAAAGTCTTGTCTCATCCCAGGATTTTTTTATACAACAGAGAGACAAGTTAGATATGTTGTTTCAGCTTTCTGGTTTTTTTACTGCTGCCTTTATTCTGACTACCAATATTTGCCTGTTTTCTTTTTGTCTTTTTCCATTTTGTGGTTGCTATTACTTTTCCTTTTTTATTCGAAAGTATATATTTCTTTCACAAAGTACCTTATCAGTCTTGGCTTATCTCCTGCTCTGTGCTGTAGGCTCTCTATGGCATTTGGTGTGGTACTCAAAGAAAGGGCTGAGCATAACTCACTCAAAGGTGAATTCTAGTGCATAGATATCAACAGCAGGAGACAGACTGTAATGGAGTTCAGAATGGGATTTACACAGAGACGCACAGCAGTTAAGGAAAGCAAGGTTCACAAGTTAGATAGGTCTACATTAAAGTGACATGTTTGTCATGCTAAAATAGTAGGTTAACTGATCACACCTCAGCAGATGTATTTATGGCAGCAAGAATAAATGGCTAAATCAGACTTTGAAAAACTGTAACTGCACTGCATTCAACAGACAACAAAGACAATAGAACTCAAAGCACACACTCCTTCCATGTGTCTCAATAAAAATCTCTCTGTGAACCATTGAGACTTCACTATAAGCACCCTGCAGTCCTTAAGATAAGAGGAACTGTGCAAATGTTAAGCATCATTACTGCTTTGCATTTATGGTGCCTACGGGTAATATTACTTGTAACAACTTTGGACAAAAGCCATGAACAGAATTAAGCTAATTAATTCTGGTTATTGGTGTCTTTTAAGATAAAAGTAATAAACCTGGAGCTTGTAAATGTTTAGCTTTTATAAGTTCTTCCTCTAAATTAAATAGGAAAAGTAACATTGTGAGAGCTAAATCCACTCAAGTATGGTCCAAAGGAATGTGCCTCGGACATCACACACATACAGTACTGTACTTACAGACTAAGCCAAAGAGGTGTTATAAACTTAAAAGCAAAGCACAGATTGACACATTTTAATAGATAACAGACCAGACCAGAACTGATACTCTATCCTTAAGAGATTTTATGGATAGGATTTAGAAGGTTTATAAGAGTGTACCCTCTACAGGAGAAAAAGGAAAAAAGCCAATCAGCTTAGATCTATGCTAGATATTGTTTATTGTTTTTTGTATTCATATCTTTTGTAATACTGCTGCTTACAAAATGAACACCAAAGAGGTAAAATTATGTGAAATTGATTTATAAAGATTGTAGGTAGTCTTTTATATTATTTTCTTCTCCACTATGCCACTGCATCCCATCGACTGGAGGGGACATTTATTTTCACAGCAAGAACAGAGCCATAGTATTGCGTGCCACCTCTCTGCTGCTTACAAAATCAGCAGACTTTAAAATTTCTTCAAAATGTATTTTAAAAGGTTGTAGAAAGTTTTTAATATCACTTTCATGTCTACTGTGGCCTTCTGTCCCTTCCACTGGAGAGGCCATTTATTTCCATGACTATAGTAGATCTGTAGAATTGTGTGTCCCCTGACTGAAGCATGCATGATGAATACTGGAATTATAAAATTGTCCAAAATTGATTTGAAAAGGTTGAAAGAAGTCTTCTATATCACTTTCATTATGCAATTTTATTTCATTATAAAATTATGCAAAATTGATTTTGAAAGACTGTAGGTATTCTTTATAATTTTCTTCTCCACTGTGCCACTGCATCCCATCCATTGGATGGAGCACTCATTTCCACAGCTCGAGCAGAGCAGTTAGAATTGTGTGCCCCTTGTCTGATGATTACAAAATTAGCGCTAGACAGCAAAAAATCCTCAGAATGTATTTTAAAAGGTTGGATAAATTCTTTTAAACAACTTTCATGTCTAATGTGGCTTTCTGTCTCTTGAGAAGTCATTCATTTCTATGACTGGAGTAGAGCGATAGGCTTGTGAGCACTGTGTCTGCCACTTGCAAAATGAACCCTGAATAAGTAACATTGTTTAAAATCCATATTAAAAGACTCCGGAGGGGTTTCTACATCACTTTCAAGTCCACTTTGCCCAATTGTCCTCTCCATTCAAAGGGACACTCATTTCTACAGCTGAGCTTTTGCCACAGTTATGTATTCCTGACTACTGTTTATAAAATGAACACCAAGATGAAAATTGATGTTAAGTCACAAATTCTATTAAGTGGCGGTAAAAATCAAAATGTATTTCAAAAAACTAATTTAAAAATATCAACAAACACCAAAGATATAATGAATAAATAATGGAAACTCCATAGAATAGATTCTAACACGTTTTTCTTTCAACGGTCCTACTAACTTAAGAATTTGTATATTTTATTTCCTACTTTGTGCACACATTAAAGCTGTTTGATGGAAAACGCAAGCACATGTAAATAATTGTCAGTGGTTACAGTTTAAATGAACAGTATATTTACAATATATATCTTATAATGCCAAATTAGAAATGAAAGAATGATAAAAAATTATATTTTTCCTAATATACTTTAAACAAACTGTGATCACAAAATTTCCCAATCAGTTTGACTTCTTTGGTACCCTACAATGCCACATATCTTGAAAAAAGTCTTATCAGCTTTAGTTGGAATTAAGAAAATTTGACATAGTTAAAAAATGTTAATTAAAAATGTTTGATATTGAAGTTTAATTTTTCAGAACAGAAAAATAATTCCAAAGGTTAGCTCTGGCCAAGGAATTGAGCATCCCTGCTAGCTGACAGAACAGAGGGGAACAATGGAAAAGTAAGCGATAATAAAGACTGCATTTAAAATGGATTTTGGACAATTTTGCAATTCCAGTGTTCATTTTGAAAACAGCAGATAGGGACCCACATTTTGACAGTTATGCTCCAGCCATGGAAACACATGTCCCCTCCAGTAGAATGACGAAAGCACCACAGTAGACATGAAACTGACATAAAATTGTTTATTTTGTAAGCAGCAGTCACGGAGCACACATTTCTCCAGCAAAGACTCAGCTGTGGAAATTAATGTCCCTTTGAATTGATAGGACAGTGGGACACAGTACATTTGAAAGTGATGTAGAAGAATTTCAGCAATCTTTAAAAATACATTTTTAACAATTTTATAATTTCAATGTTCATTTTGAAAGCAGAATGCAGGGGGCACACATTTCTATGGCAAAAGCCCAGCTGAGGAAATAGTTGTCCCTTTGAGCTGAAGGGTTGAAGGGGCACCATAGACATGCAAGTGGTATAAATTTTCTTGAAAATTTCATACTTTCATTATTCATCATGCAAGCAGCAGTCAGGGGGCACACAATTCTAAAGCTTTACTCCAATCATGGAAATGAATGACCTTTCCAGTGCAAGGGACAGAAGGCCACAGCAGTCAGAGGACACTCAATTCTATGCCTCTGCTCTATCTGTGGAAATGAGTGTCCCCGCCAGTGGATGGGATGGAGGGGCACATTTAGTGAGATATTAATATAGAAGGATTTCTACCATCTCTTATAATAAATTTTGAACAATTTTATCTCTACAATGTCCGTTTTGCAATCAGAGGACAGGGTGTATGCATTTCTACAGGAAAGGCCAAGCTCTGGAAATGAATATCCCCAATGGTGGAGGGAATGAAGGGGCAAACTAGATATGAAAGACTGCCTGATAGGCTTATTAAAGACACTGTACACCATTTTAACTATCCAGTGTTCATTTTGCAAATGAACACAGTAGATAAGGAATGCCATAGACTACTTCTTTTAAGTTTTTAAAATACATTTGATCTGTTTTAATCTCCCATGAACAATTGTGTATGTAATAAACTGGAAAACACAGTTTTATAGGATAATGACACCTGCTGTAAAAATGAGATCCTTCCCCAATTTAAAGAGGTGAAGGAGTGGACACGACAGATGAATCCAGCAGGGGGGTGCTAACAGGGTGCTGGAAGGATTTTCAGGATCGGATGGTGTTATCTCCCATCCATCTGTTGGCTTCAAAGGTGTGCCGGGCAATGTCCCAAGGCTTTATACTCTTTCTCCTTGTGCAGGCCCCACTTAGGTAAATTGTGCCATTCCAAACAACAAAATGAAGATCCAATGTCATGCTGACTCTGACTCACAGAAATAGTACAATGCCCATTTTGCAGTTGTCCCTTTCTTGTCTTCTAATGCTTGCCTAGCAGTTCTAAATGATGAGCCCATGTGTGCTAAATCTGGCCTTGTGTTAGCTGTACATGTGAGTGGATTTATAAAATATTTTTTATACAGAGGACAGTGACATATGAAACTTATATACTGACTAGCAAAATACCTGCGCTTCACAGTGGCAAAGTACTGCCTTAAAATTTTTATTAAGAAGAAAATTAAACCTTTTTAAACTGAGGAAAAATATACCAATAACTATTTGTTAAGGATCTCTTTGTATACCACATTGTGAGTTCGGCCCTCCGGTTGTAATATGACCAAGCTGTGCGCTGAGCTTGCTCTTGAGCATGCAATGTACAGTTGGCAATGTGAACAGTAATCTTGTTTCAAATCTCACAGCTTCGATTGCTGCTGTCATAATCGGTTTGAGTTTCATGGTTTGTTTCAATTACAACAGTATTTGTAGGATTTTTGTTGAAGTCACATTCGGCATCTGTCAAGCGTTTTAAGCATACAACTGGTTTCATCGATAACTTCACATCCAGCTTTTGAGAGTTTAAACATTCATAAACATCAAAGTGTGCACTACTGAAATCGTCACCTGTGAGTCTAAGATGTTTAAGAGGCACTGGCAGTTGTTGAAAGGTGTAAAATATTTGGCCATTTCGGTACACTTGAAAGCGACAACCAAACAATTCAGCGGCAGCCATCAACTCACATGCAGAACCGTAGGTGAAGGGCTTAAGCATTTCACTCTTATAATGCACCTGTGTATTATAATTATCTCCTGTACCATCATCAGTCCATACCTTGAACCTGTCCCAGTCATTCAATACATAAGACACAATGTTCCTCCTGATATCAAGAGTGAGCCTGATATGGCCATGCAATATGTAACACAGAGAATGGAAAAGGCAGGTGCCATCTCTGGGCATGGAAACCATTCGGTAAGTGACAGTTCTTTGATCGATAGTGATCACCTCGATAGACATGTTAATGGGGGTATGGTTGGAAGGATAAAGGAAAAGGGTACCTGAACAATGTAAAGTAAGTCTAAAATACATAAACAATAACTATAATCGTAATAAACGAACAATAAAACAGCGGAGAAGCCGTGGATTAAATAAAAGGCTGTAGTTATCAGCAGGGAGATGTGAATCCCGTGGCGAAACAAGGAAGGGAATGTAGAGACCGGAGCGACAGACGGCCTTATATAGGAAGGCAGCCAACAACGTGGGAGGCGTTGGGATGGGGGACCCAACGCCGCCTCACACGGTGACCGAGCTGCAGGCTATGGATGTATATATGTACATAAGTAGGATTCAGTTAGCATTGGGAACCCGCGTATCAAATTTCTTGAAGATGGGCCCATAAGTAACAAAGACCATTGAAAAGTTCAATATGGCGGTCGACAGTGGCATCATACCACCGAAATAAGTATGTACATTGGTTTTTGTTAGTGCAGGGAAGCCGCCTACCAAATTTCGTGAAGATGGGGCCATAAATAAGAAAGTTCAACATGGCGGACGTTGTCGACTGTTATGACCGTTACGCGTAGAATTTCGAAATGAAACCTGCTTAACTTTTGTAAGTAAGCTGTAAGGAATGAGCCTGCCAAATTTCAGCCTTCTACCTACACGGGAAGTTGTAGAATTAGTGACATTGGAAAGTTCAATATGGCGGCTGACAGTGGCGTCATACCACCGAAATAAGTATGTACATTGGTTTCGGTTAGCGCAGGGAAGCTGCCTACCAAATTTCGTGAAGATGGGGTCATAAGTAAGAAAGTTCAACATGGAGAACATTGTTGACCATTATGACCGTTACGCTGTAGAATTTCTAAATGAAACCTGCTTAACTTTTGTAAGTAAGCTGTAAGGACTGAGCATGCCAAATTTCAGCCTTCTACCTACAGGGGAAGTTGGAGTATTAGTGATGTTGGAAAGTTCAATATGGCGGCGACAGTGGCATCATACCACTAAAATAAGTACGTACATCGGTTTTGGTTAGTGCAGGGAAGCCGCCTAGAAAATTTCGTGAAGATGGGGTCAGCCTTCTACCTACACAGGAAGTTGAAGAATTAGTGACATTGGAAAATTCAATATGGCGAGCGACAGTGGCGTCATACCATCGAAATAAGTACATACATCGGTTTCGGTTAGCGCAGGGAAGCCGCCTACCAAATTTCGTGAAGATGGTGCCGTAAAAGTTCAACATGGCGGATGTTGTCAACCGTTATCGACCGTTATGACCGTTACGTATAGAATTTCGAAATGACTTTAAGTAAGTAAGTAAGCTGTAAGGAATAAGCCTGCCAAATTTCAGCCTTCTATCTACACGGGAAGTTGAAGAATTAGTGATGAGTGAGTGAGTGAGTGAGTGAGTGAGGGCTTTGCCTTTTATTAGTATAGACTAGCAAAATACCCGGGCTTCTCAGCAGAGAAGTAGTGTGTTAAAGAAGTTATTAAAAAGAAAAGGAAACATTTTAAAAATAACGTAACATGATTGTCAAAGTAATTGTTTTGTGTATTTGGCGGCAGCGTCACAAAGTTGTTTTCATCAAGCTGCATCAGAAAATGTACCATGACGTCTGACACACCTCCTTTTTAGTGTTTTCTCACAGCTTGGATTGCTGCTGTCATAATCGGTTTGAGTCTACATATATATATATATATATATATACATATATATACTGGGACCGGACACAGGCAGACGGACAACATAGTTCCACCACACACCGTTTATTTACAACAATATTTACAAATTGTGCTCACGCGGCACCCCAGTGCCTCTTGCACCGTTCCCCAACTGTCCAGGCCACACAAGTCCAATGCCTTTCTCCTGGCCGCCTCCCAACCTCTCTCCAGCTCTGTCCTCTTCCACCCGACATCCACTGCTGACTGGGGGAGACGGCCCCTTATATGGGAACCGGGAAGGGCTCCAGCGGCTTCCGGCAATCAGTCATAGCCACACCCCAGTGTGGTGGAAGTGCCGCTGCGCACCTTGAAGCCGTCCGGTGTCCCCTGTAGTCTCGCCCCAGCACTTCCTGGTGTGGCGGAAGTGCTGGGCTCCAAGGATATGCAGGCATTGGGGCGCCGCCTGGCGGTGGCCACGGGCCCTACAGGGCTGGGCTTCAAGCCCTGTACCCAAGGCCCCCAACATAACCAGGACGGACGCCCCCTCGCGGTCTGGAGGAGGCACAATACACATACATACATATATATATATATATATATATACACACACACCTATCTACATTATAGATACACACACATACATAGACACACACTCAAATTATATATATATATGTGAGTGTGTGTGTGTGTGTATTGTCACACACGTGCGCATGGGAGGCAGCTACAGGGCATGAGTGACGGCAGTTCTGAGACAGGCCAGGCTGTGGCAGAGTGCACTGACTCTTTTTCTCACTTCCCTGTAGACCATCCCTGGGAGATTCCACCTGGCTCTCGTGACATCACTTCCGGGACCGAACCAATGGAGACAGAACTAACCGGCACCGGCCCCCCTGATGTCACGTCCGGGCCTGATCCAATGAGTGACGAACACGTGCCCGATTCCCATGACCTCGCTTCCTGTCTTTCCCTTTAAAAGCCTGCCCTTTTTCCCCTTTCCCTCAGTCTTGCTTTGGACTCATTTGTATGCACATCAGTGCTGTTGATTGTGAAAAAAACGACTTTGCAGCCAGGATACCAGAATATACGGGTGGCTGCCCCAAACCTTTCTTGAGTATGTCTCAGCTTTGTGACATTGGCGTGAGTCGGCAGGATGGAGAAGTCCTGGAAGAGAAGGGACAGGACCTGCAACACGTCCAGGTGGGATCGCATCGGGCCGAGTTTTCAGGCGGGAGGGTGGCCCGTGTTTGGAGTGGCCCGGTACAGGCTCTGCTCCCGCATGCTCAACTAGGCAATCTAGACAGGCCAGGAGTGTTCGGGAGGGCTCACAGACTTGGGCTGCTTCGAAGAGGGAGGCGAAGAGGGCTGTTTGTGCTCTCGAGGAGAGTGCCTACCTCCCTGTGAAGCCAGAGCCCCATTTCCACCTAGGGGTGCCCCAGACTGGCAGGTGAGTATCCTAAAAAACTGGAGGTTTGACCCAGAGCGGCCAACCCCACAGCAAGCCTGGTCCCTATGGGTAAAGTAGGGCAGTGGCTGCGGCCACAGACACTTAAGCCCTTTCAAGTCATAGAGCAGGTGGCTTGCTACCTGCTTCTAGACACACTACCCCGTGGCTTCACCCAGCCGGTCTGGGGTAGAGAGTTTACAAACATGGCAGAGCTCATAGAGCTCGTAGAGAAACAAAGGACGACCTCGCAATCTGAGGGAGCTGAACCGTCCTTTAGCCAAACTCAACCGGGGTATGTCCCAACACCTAGCCCCACCCCCCCCCACCCGTTCAACCCAGAGCTTATGCCGGCGTCCCCGGGCCACGGTCACTCAAACCGCTTGGGAATGATGCGGAATACAGGTGGAGGGGGAGGAGGGGTTGGTGTGCTCTGATAAACCCGTTGGCGGTTCCACACACAGGCACGGTGGTCGTCAACAGGTATAAAACGTCTGCTCTGTTAGACACTGGCAGCAACACTACCATTGTTGCTCACCGTTTTGTGCTACCGCAACAGTGGTTAAAGTATAAGGTCGGTATAACCTGTGTCCACGGGAAAACCCGCTGGTACAAGCCGCCACGCGTGTGTCATCAGTTACAGGGGATCGATTTGGAAATTAACTGTGGCAATCCTTCCTGATCCTCCACACCCGGTGATACTGAGGCGGAACTGGCCTGAAATTAAAAGCGGTGAGACACATACCACTCCCGGGAATACTTTGGGCCTTGTTATAGACGGGCATGAGCCGTCTCATGCTGCCTCCACGCCGTGTAATCAGCCGGCAGAGAGAGACGAAGCGGCTTCCCTGAGTGACGTGGTTACCCTCGGGCCGTCGCGTGCTGGTACGTCATCCACTGAAGCCAAGACGGAACGGGAGGAGGCCATGCCCCTTGAGGTCGACACTGACCCTCTCTCTGTATTGCTGTTTCAATTTATAGAGACGCCGGCTTCTTTCAGAAGGGAGAAATGGAATGACAACTCCCTGAAATTTGCAAAAAATGCAGTGGTCCTTGTAAATGGCCAGCGCACTGATCAGTCTATACCACAGGGCCCTCACGTTGTATTAGACAACGACCTTCTTTATCGTGTAGCAATGCATGATGGTCAGGAGAGAAAGCTGCTGCTAGTTCCGCGTACCTTCCGGCGGCAGGTCTGCGAGCTAGCACACGCCCACCTCCTAGGTGGCCACTTGGGCACCGAAAAAACTCTGGAGCGGATCAAGCTCCGTTTCTACTGGCCGGGAGTCAATGAGGAGGTTCATCACTTTTGCGCTTCCTGCCCGGAGTGTCAACTGCGACAAATTCCCAGGAGGGACCGTGCTCCTCTTGTCCCTATTCCCCTGATTGATGTTCCCTTCCAAAGAATCGGGGTCGATTTGGTTGGACCCCTAGAGCCCTCAGCCCGAGGACACAAGTACATTTTAGTCCTCGTGGATTACGCTACACGATACCCCGAAGCTGTTCCGTTGCGCTCAGCTACATCCAAAGCTATTGCACGGGAATTACTAGGGGTCTTTTCGCGTGTGGGTGTTTCACCTCGGAGACGTTCAAGGAGACTGCCAAGTTGCTGAAAATAAAGCATTTAAAGACCGCGGTGTATCATCCTCAAACCGACGGGTTAGTAGAGAGGTTTAATCAGACTCTCAAACAAATGCTAATGTAAGGTGGTCAGCGAGGATGGAAGGAACTGGGATCAGCTCCTCCCTCGTCCCTTTTGCTTATCGGAAGTCCCACAAGCCTCCACGGGTTCTCCCCTTTGAATTACTGTATGGGCGACAACCTCGGGGCATATTAGACATTCTAAAAGAAGGGTGGGAAGAAGAGGCTCTTCCCTCTACAAACATATTAGAGTATATCGCGCAGTTACGCGATAGATTGGGAAAGATTCGGCCTCTCCTTAAAAGTCACATGGAAGAAGCACAACCAACACAGGCCCGTTATTACAACCGCGGCACGTCTCTTCGGGAGTTCCACCCGGGAGATCGGGTCATGGTCCTAGTGCCTTCCTCCCACTCTAAGCTGCTTGCCCATTGGCAAGGCCCCTATGAAGTTAAGGAGAGGAAGGGGCTGGTCGACTATTTGGTGAGTCAACCCAATCATCGGCCAAAGGAGCGGGTTTATCATGTGAACTTGCTGAAACCGTGGAAGGACAGGCACCCCGATCCCTCCTCCGGCCAGCCCCGCTCACTCTTCGCTCACACACACCGCCTTAACTGCGGTACAGACTTAAGTCCCAGACAACGGCAGGAGCTGGAAACAGTTATCCGGGCCGTCTGGGAGGTAGTCAGTGAACGCCCCGGAAGGACCTCTCTGGTTGAGCACTACATTGTGACAGAGCCCGGGGTTATTGTCCGAGAACTCCCGTATCGTCTTTCCGAGGCAAAAAGGGCTGAAGTGGAGCTTGAGATCAAGTGCATGCTGGAGCTAGGTGTGATTGAGGAAAGTTATAGTCCCTGGTCCAGCCCAATTGTGCTCGTTGGTAAGCTTGACGGGAGTTGGAGGTTTTGCAATGACTTCCGTCGGCTTAATCAAGTCTCCCAATTGATGCTAATCCAATGCCTCGAAAGTGGACGACCTCCTCGAGAGGCTTGGACAGGCTCGTACTTGACCACACTTGACATGACAAAGGGTACTGGCAGGTTCCTTTAACGGACACCTGAAGGAAAAATGCGTTTAGTACCCCTAGCGGACACTGGCAGTATCGTGTCCTTCCATTTGGGTTACACGGGGCGCAGCAACCTTCCAGCGTCTGGTGGACAAAGTGCTCCGGCCGCATAACTCATACAGTGCTGCCTACCTGGATGACGTGGTCATCTATTCCAGCACGTGGACAGAACACCTACAGCAGGTCCGAGCGGTATTGCGAACACTTGGTGAGGCCGGGCTCCGGATTAATCCCAAGAAGTGCCACAGTGCTCCAAAGTTGATGCCATTTTGAAATGGCCCCGTCCGCGAACCAAGCGGCAGGTCCAAGCCTTTCTCGGATTAGCCGGGTACTACCGCCGGTTTGTACCCCGGTTCTCGGAGAGAGCGGCGCCTTGACTGATTTAACAAAGAAGAGGGCCCCGAACATTATGGTATGGACTGAGAACACAGGCACTGCATTTAGTGACTTGAAACAGGCCCTTACGTCCGCACCTATTTTGATGGCACCTAACTTCTCTTTGCCTTTTATCCTCCAGATTGGCTCTTCGGACACAGGCCTGGGCGCCGTGCTGAGCCAAAGTGTCAATGGTGTGAAACACCCCATCATGTTCCTGCCGGAAACTGTTGGACCGGGAAACCAGGTATGCAGCAGTGGAAAGGGAGGCTTTGGCGATTAAATGGGCGATTACTTAGCTGAGGTATTACCTGTTGGGCCGGGAGTTCACTCTTGTCATGGACCATGCGCTCTACAGTGGATGGCCCTGCACAAGGAGTCGAATCCCCAGGTCACCCGGTGGTTTCTTGACCTGCAGCCGTACAAGTTTTCACTCGTTCATCATCGGGGTGCTCTCCATGCCAACGCTAAAGCTCTATCTCAGGTTCACGACCTCTCGGTTAGCCTGCACAGTGGTAACAAGGCATGATGGATCCATGTTCTCATTCTGTTTACGCAAATTCTGACTCTACCATTTGAATGTCTCAACAAAAAGAGACTCATCAAACCGGGCAACATTTTTCCAGTCTTCAACTGTCCAATTTTGGTGAGCTCGTGCAAATTGTAGTCTCTTTTTCCTATTTGTAGTGGAGATGAGTGGTACCCGGTGGGGTCTTCTGCTGTTGTAACCCATCCGCCTCAAGATTGTGTGTGTTGTGGCTTCACAAATGCTTTGCTGCATACCTCGGTTGTAACGAGTGGTTATTTCAGTCAAAGTTGCTCTTCTATCAGCTTGAATTAGTCGGCCCATTCTCCTCTGACCTCTAGCATCAACAAGGCATTTTAAGCCCACAGGACTGCCGCATACTGGATGTTTTTCCCTTTTCACACCATTCTTTGTAAACCCTAGAAATGATTGTGCGTGAAAATCCCAGTAACTGAGCAGATTGTGAAATACTCAGACCGGCCCGTCTGGCACCAACAACCATGCCACACTCAAAATTGCTTAAATCACCTTTCTTTCCTATTCTGACATTCAGTTTGGAGTTCAGGAGATTGTCTTGACCAGGACCACACCCCTAAATGCATTGAAGCAACTGCCATGTGATTGGTTGATTAGATAATTGCATTTATGAGAAATTGAACAAGTGTTCCTAATAATCCTTTAGGTGAGTGTATATATATATATACATACATATACACACACAAGTATATATATATATATGTGTGTGTATATATATATATATGTGTCTATATGTGTGTGTATAGCTTTGGTCACTGAGTGCAAGGGAAAAAAATAAAATGTAGTCTATAAGTTATTAAACAGTAAAACATTAACGTTTACGTAACATTACGATACATTGAGCACTACTGGAGTGGTTTCGGGTAAACTACATTTTAAAGACGGTATAACACAACAGGTAAGTAGTACTAACAGCAGCTAAAATTTATATGGATCATCTCTCGGTAGTAGATTCCTTTTGAAAGGTGCTACATGACGGCTGTGGTATAGAAATTACATTTTCTATGTGAACGTCCAAATTTCTGCCTGTGGTAATGTGCCTTACCGGCATTACCAGCAATTAAAGAAAATTAGTTTTGTGTCCTCTGCAGTGTTAAGAGAGAAAGGCTTTGGTTTGGGATAAAAGGAAAAAAGGTGTAAAGAAAGGAAACTTGCCTTTTTCTTTTATATAGTGTAGAGAGACGTCATCGCTGACGATATGAGTGTCGCGGTGGGTCTCGTGTAGACTGGAGAGATGGCCCTGCCATTAACTCCACTCCTGTGCGTGTATTCATAATCCGACCTGACGACCTCATAATCGTATACGTGCAAAAGAAAGTGCGAAGTGCCTTAATATTAGTTTGCTGCGGTCTAGAAATGGGATCCTGTGTTTGCAGTTGTCTGGGCTATATCTCATGGGAAGGAGGAAAAAAATTAAAAGTGTTTACTGTCACTTAAGGCAGAAGTGCAGTCAGCGTCTCAAAGGCTGGCACAGCTACGTGGTGCGCCAGCTGCCCGACTTTTATAGTATTTTTGCAGTGCAGGAAACGCCACTTTTTGCAGACACGTTCACGTGATCAAAACGTCTCCGCTCTCTTTAGAGGTCTTGCTTGTTCTCTGCTTATTGTGTTCATAGTCAGTTCACGTGAGCCGCTCGGAGTACATGCATCGAAGGTTCTGAGCTGTGCCTGTGCGATCTCGCGATGTCCATGGCTTTATTTAATGTTAGCTAAGACCCGGCACTTAAAAGTTTCTCTCGCAGTTTCGCTGAGTTTGTGTCAAACACCACCCTAACCATCTCATCTTCGTCTCAATATTTAATGGCAGAGTGTTTCTATTGGATTGCCGCTGAGGGACGGCCTTATATGGGCAGGCACTCAATTACGTGGGAGGTGTGATGATGCGAGACGCAAGACGCATCTTCGCCTCCCACGGCCATCAAGTTGCAGTCTATTACAGTATATGGATGAAAAAATAGGTTCCAGTTATGACCATTACACGTAGAATTTCAAAATGAAACCTGCCTACCTTTTGTAAGTAAGCTGTAAGGAATGAGCCTGCCAAATTTCAGCCTTCCACCTACAAGGGAAGTTGGAGAATTAGTGGTGAGTGAGTGAGTGAGTGAGTGAGTGAGTGAGTCAGTCAGTCAGTCAGTCAGTCAGTCAGTGAGGGCTTTGCCTTTTATTAGTATAGAATACAACATTAAAGGGATTTTTTTTTTGATAGAACTTAAAGTATTTCAGTGAAACAGTTTTAATCACTCATATGGCAGAGGTGAAATCTGAGTTCAGCAGCAAAGCGTTTGTGGAAGAATTTATTCTTCACCTTTTTATCCCCAGGAACAACTACATGCTTACATGTTGAATAGCAAGGGATCACTTGTAGCATGAAAGTGGATTACTATTTATTTTAACGATTAGTCTTTTAAATGTCTTTGTAAAGAGTTATTGGGTGTTGAGTAATTAATTATTATTATTATTATTATTATTATTATTATTGATGTTTTACTAAATCTTATTTTCCATTTTTCTTTGTTTTTAATCTCCCATTGAAGAATTTATTGGTAACAGAACATTTTGCAGCACACCAAAATGAGTGAAAATACAACTAAGATGTGTCATTTTTTGATACCATTTTAACAAAGTTTGCTGTCTGCCATCAATCACAGAGCACCCCAGTAAATCGACTATAATGTGTAATATGCCTCCAACCTTAAAACACAGACTTCATGATATTGTTTTATGTGAGGAAACAGTGGGCAGGGGGCCGCACATGCACATTTGTATTGACAGACAGGATGGCATTTTGCAAGAAGTGTGCATTAAATCAAAAGAGAAGTGGCATGCAATTATGTGTGAGCATGAGGAGATCCATGACAATCATACTTTTGTGTGCTGGCTCCAAATCAGAAGGGAGAATGAACTCTATAGGAAATTGATATCTTCATAACAGAGGAAAGAGTGACATATGAGTTGGTTCCATCCATGAATGTGTTTAGTGATGTGGAACGCATTAGCAGGCTAAAATACAAAGTAGATGGGGGCACATGTCACCACCAAACATAAGCTATTAGTTTTCTACAGAAGACAGACAGTAATTCACATCTGGGCATGAACACCAAATGTCAAAGACAAGCACTTCATTTAAGTTGGCAATAACTTTTCGAGATGTTGTAATCTCAAGATGTGGATCAATACTCGATAACATTCTTGGCTTGAAGAATGGATGCATTCGGTACATTTTAACGCTTTTCTTAATAATGTGACTTCGGTACCCCTCTCCTCCATTATAAAAGGAAAAAGTGGGCTAGTTATTTTTTTTAATTTATAAAATCTGCTTGACTTTAGAATGTAACTTAATGTGGTAAGAAAATATATACTATAGTTGTGAAGAAAACTCTTTTACTTGAAAAATACCAAAATTATCCTTTGACTACTGTAAATGAGCATTTCTGGGGAACCAATCCTGCAATGAGCAGTAGTCTATCCCAGCGGAAATTGTGGAACTTCTGAATATGGGGATGTGGGTAGACTTTTGGTATGGTTAGGCATTTAAGTATTATTAGGGACCAAGTTTTCAATAATGGTTATCAGTTGGAATTTAGAGGTTCATGTTATCAGACATCCCATCCTGCAAAAATTAATTTCAGGGAAGTACCCCATTATCCCCCCTCAAAAAAAAAAAGCCAGGGTGACTGTGTAAGAGCACAATTTCTTTAATCACATACTTCAACTATTAAACATACATCATAATTTTATGCTCTATATACCTTCACCCTATTGGAGCTACTTTTAGGAAATTTAACATTTCTTTTCACTGCTATGTTGATGATACACAGGTTTATATTCCCATCTGCAACTCTGCAAAGAGTTAACTGCACAACTGTCTTTTTGAACTAAGATCCTGGATGGCTAATAATTTTCTTGATCTTAATCAAAATAAAACGAAGTTGCTTATAGTGGGTCCATCAGCTAAAGCCCAAATTGGTCTCGGGCTTCTTGGCTCTTTCTCTGTCTTTTGCAAACCTCAAGTCCGCAATCTTGGTGTAATTTTTGGCAGTAACCTCTCATTTAAGAAACAGATTAATTCTGTATTCAAGAGTTGCTTTTTCCAGCTTCTTTTTTTATCTTCTAGGATCTTGAGAAAGCTACTCATACTTTTATCTTTCTAGACTTGATTACTTGGAGTATTCTGGGATTAACAAATCCCTGATAATGAGGTTACAGTTGATCCAGAATGCTGCTGCACGCTTTCTGGTTGGAGCAAGAAAGTCTGATTCTGTTTCTCCAATATTAGCTTCTTTACACTGGCTGCCTGTCAGTTTTCAAATTGATTTTAAAATCTTGTTGCTAGTTTTTAAATCTTTATGTGGGCTTGCTCCTGCCTATTTATCTGAATTGTGTGCTTTACAACAGCCATCTAGAGTGCTTAGATCTTCTGGTCAGTTGTCTCTTGTTGTCCCTCACAAGTGTAAAACTAAGGGGCACAGGGCTTTGCAGCTGCTGCTCCTGTAGAAGGGAAATTTTTATATTAACAGATAATAGCGAATTAACATATAAAGCCATAAAAAGTAATTAAAAGCTTCTAAAATATTAAGATTAAGCATAAATTAGAATGTTAAGCAAATAAGATAGGTCTAGCAAACAGTTAACTAAAAAATTAGTTATATTGCATTATTTTTTAGGCTTACATTAAAATTTCCAAAGTAAGAAAAGAACAGCAAATTGATACACCAAGACTAGCTTTGGACAGGATAAGAGTTTGAGAACACCTGTGATTCAAGGCTAGGAAGTGATAAAAAAGAGAAGATGCCTCTAAAAGGTTCATATCAAGGGGCAGCTGGGCTGATGAATCAGCAGAAAGGCAACAAAAGGCTTTTGCTGTAAGCAGGGTCATGCTGACATAATGCATGAAGAGAAAATCTTAGTAAATTCAGGCATTAGCAAAAATACTAGAAGAATATATTAGCAATTAACTTTAGTGTAGAAATTAAGACAAATCAAGCATGCCAAGCAATGATTAAATGAAAGCACATACTATACTTCTTTTTTAATTAAAGCTTAAGCTTCAGGTCACTATTGTAAAAAGTTTGGAAGGCTTAAGAGAGAAAATGATGAGAGGAAACCCATATATGGAATTGAAGCCTTGGCCATTTAGAGAAAATGGGAACAGCATAGAAAAATAACAAATTCCATAAGGGGGCCAGTGATAGGAAAAGTAAGGAGAAAATAAGGGTTCCCATGGAAACTCAAGGTTCGGCCGGTCAGGAATAGAAGGGAGTCAGAGAAGATGGTCAAAAGAGCTCATTATAGCGAGGTCAGAAAAGATAGGAAATGACATAAGTAAAGCCTAAAGATGGTAAAAGGAAGCCATCCACCCAGTCTTAGACCAATCAAAATAAGCCAACAGACACCAAGAGGAATAATGGACAGTAAAGCCAGTTGCAGAATGAGCTAATGGAATGAGGTAAAAATGATAAGAAATTGTTATAAAAACTTCAATTGCTGTAATGATCGTCGCTCAGCTCAATTTGGCCGTATTGGGTTGAGTCCTTGTTATTTTTGTGTTGATTTATTGCAATAAAACCTTAAAACACTGTCTGTCTATCTCGAGTCCTAATAGCCTTTATTTTAGGTAAAAAGCCTTCTGATGATGAATTTTTCGCCACGACACTCCTCGCCTGTGGAACTCTTCACCTCATTACATAAAGGAGTCATCTACAATTGAACTGTTCAAAACAAGATTAAAGACTCATTTCTATTCACTTGCTTTCCGTGACCTTCAGTAATACTGATGGTTTCCTCATTGTTATATTTTATTATATATATATTATGTTATATTATTTACTTTATTTATGTTCATTTATTTTATTTCTATTTATGTTATTTATGTTAATTGTATGTTTTTTCTTCTTTTATTGTAAATCACAGCATTCCTATGTTGTTTTTACATGTGCTATATAAATAAATTGACATTGACAAAGACATTGATATAATTATTTGGCTGACAGCTAATAGCTACACATTAATGCAAATAGCTTTTCTAGCCTATTTCTTTTGCAAACTTTTCTTGTACTTGCTTTCAGATCTGAGCAGTTTGCCAGATGTCTCAACTTCATAATAGTCATTGGCAATTATCTATATACTAGCAAAATACCCGCGCTTCGCAGCGGAGAAGTAGTGTGTTAAAGAAGTTATGAAAAGAAAAGGAAACATTTTAAAAATAACATAACATGATTGTCAATGTAATTGTTTTGTCACTGTTATGAGTGTTGCTGTCATATATATATATATATATATATATATACACATACATACATACACACACATTATATATACAGTATATATATCTATATCTATATCTATATATCTAATATCTATATATATATCTATCTCTCTCTCTCTATACACATACATACTGTACATACATACACACACACACATTATATATATATATTTATCTATCTGTATATCTCTATATATATATATACACACATTATATTTATCTATCTATCTATCTATATATATATATATATATATATCTATATATCCATTGTGGTGAAATGTTCTGGTCCAAATAATTTTCCACAATACACAAACAAAGGTTTGGGGGACGTCCCCATATATTGTCGTCCAGACAATAAAGAATAAATGATTCAAAGTCTTAAATCAAAACAATGAACAGTTTAGTTCCAACAAAATGGCGAATTTATAGGGAAAAGGATTATGGGACAGGAAATGGTTGGCATGAAAACAGGAACCGGAATTAACATCATAATGATGAGACGGAAGTGAGGTGCTTTGATGGAGCCGGAAGTGACGTCATCATGGTTGGCCGGAAGTGATGTCATTGCGGCCATTTTGGAAGCCGAAAGTGGAGGAACTTATTTTTCTTCAGATTTTCTGTTGAGCAAAAGAGATTTAGGTAAGTACCACGTGACAACCCTCTATCTCGCGATGTTTCACTCACCTTTAGGCTCTTTGACTGCCTCCTAATCGCACATGTGTGACATGACTCCCCTCAGCCCAGACCCATCGGGTCGGGCTGACCTGCACCGAGAGGTCGTGTACCCGAGAGAGAGCATCTGCGTTGGCCTGTAAGGAACCCTTACGATAAATGACACTGAAACGATAAGGCTGAAGATCTTAAAACCACCTAGTGATGCGAGGGTTAGACTCCCGATGAAGGGACATCCACTGTAAAGCAGCATGATCCGTCATCAGAGTAAACTCACGCCCCAATAGGTAGTACCTTAAAGACGTGACAGCCCACTTAATCGCCAAGGCTTCTCGCCCACCGCAGCATACTTGGTCTCCGGTCCAGCAGTTTCCGCTAAGGTACATAACGGGTGTTCAGCACCATCAACGACTGGCTCAGCACGGCACCCAATCCTGTGGCGATCGTCGGTCTGGAGGATGAAAGGAACAGAAAAATCAGGAGATCTTAAAACAGGTGCTGACGTAAGGGCCAACTTTAAGTCACCGAATGCTTTATCCACTGCATCATCCCATACCACTTTTAAAGGTGCTCGTTTCCTTGTTAAATTAGATAAGGGCGTAGCAATTTCTGAGAAATGCGGTACAAAACGATAGTAACCTGCCAATCCCAAAATGCTTGTACCTGCCGCTTATTTATCGGACGGGCCAATTCAAAATGGCATCAATTTTAGAACATTGTGGTTTAACAACCCCCTCCCACTAGGTAGCCTAAATATTTGGCTTCCTTCAACCCAAAGAAACATTTCTTTGGATTAATACGAAGCCCTGCTGACGCTAGCTTGGAGAGTATTGTTTTAACCTGCCATACATGATCCTTCCACGTGCTGGAATAAATGACAACATCATCTAGGTAGGCAGCACTATATGAATTGTGGGGCCGTAGCAGTGTGTCTACCAGACGTTGGAAGGTAGCTGGCGCCCCGTGCAAGCCAAAAGGAAGGACCTTGTATTGCCAATGTCCACTGGGTGTACTAAAAGCGTTTTTCTTTGGCGGAGTCCGCTAAGGAATTTGCCAATACCCTTTGTCATGTCAAGAGTAGTTAGGAATTGAGCGTTCCCTAACCGATCAAGTAAATCATCCACTCGCGCATGGGATACATCAAATTTAGAGACCTGATTAAGTCGCCGAAAGTCATTACAGAACCTCCATGATCCATCAGGTTTAGAAACTAAGACAATTGGACTAGACCAAGGGCTATAGCTCTCTCGATAACCCCAGTTCTAGCATTCGTCTAATTTCCAACTCTACTTCCGCGCTTTGCCTCCGGGAGCCTATAAGGTCTTTCTCTGACAATCACTCCAGGGTTAGTAATAATGTCGTGAACAATCAACGCAGTACGCCCAGGTATCTCGTCCACAACTTTGGGACAGACAAGATAGCCGCCTCGAGATCTTGTCGCTGTTCAGATGTTAATTCAGGGCCAAAATTAAGGTGGGCACATGACATAAAGAGAGAACGAGGCTGACTGGATGAGGGATCAGGCTCCCTGTCCTTCCATGGTTTCAGCAAATTAATATGATACACTCGTTCACTCGATCGACGATTCGGTTGTTTAACCAAATAATCAACGAGTCCTTTCTCTCCTTAATTTCATAGGGCCTTGCCAATGAGCTAACAATTTTGAATGAGAAGTTGGGACGAGTACCATCACACGATCACCCGGGACAAATTCCCGGATGGTGGTGTTTCGGTTATAATAACGGGACTGCGCTGCTTGTGCTTTTTCCAAATTTTCTTTTAGAATCGGCCTGATTTTCTCTAGTCTATCGCGTAATTGCGCGATATATTCAAGAATATTTGAAGTAGGGAGGACCTCCTCTTCCCATCCTTCTTTAGCATGTCCAAAAGTCCTCTGGGTTGTCTTCCATATAATAATTCAAAAGGAGAAAAACCAGTAGAGGTCTGAGGGACTTCCCGATAAGCAAACAAAACGAGAGGAAGTAACTGATCCCAGTTTCTTCCATCCTCGTTAACTACCTTACGTAACATCTGTTTTAAAGTTTGATTGAAACGTTCCACCAACCCGTCAGTTTGGGGATGATAGACAGACGTTTTCAGATGTTTTATTCGGAGTAATTTGGCTACTTCCTGAACGTCTCCAAGTGAAAGGAGTCCCTTGGTCCGTTAAAACCTCTTTGGGGATCCCAACACAAGCGAATATCCCTACTAATTCCCGTGCGATGTTCTTCGTATTAGCTGAGCGCAACGGAACAGCTTCCAGAAAGCGAGTGGCATAATCTACTAGTACCAAAATATATTTAAAGCCTTTTAACGAGGGTTCTAGTGGTCCCACGAGATCGACCACTCGTTCAAAAGGAATATCAATAAGGGGAATAGGAACGAGAGGAGCTCGAGTCCTTCTTGGAATCTGGCGAAGTTGACACTCTGGGCAGGAAGCGCAAAATCGCCGGACCTCCTCATTAATTCCCGGCAATAGAATCAGAGTTTTATTCTTCCAAGCGTTTTTCGAGCCTAAGTGGGCTCCTAGAAGGTGAGCATGTGCTAATTCACACACCTTTCGCCGAAAAGTGCGTGGAATTAACAACAATGATCGCACTTCTCCCTCGTGTTCTGCCACTCTATATAATAATTCATTTTTAAGTACAAAGAACGGCATCGGTGGCATGGGATCCAGGGTTGTATAACCCTCAGTGGATACTACTGCATTTCTAATAAATTTTAAGGAATCATCGCTCCATTGTTCTCTTTAAAAGAGGACGGGTTAATAGAATTTGGCAGTTAATTCTTGTATTGGGTCCTGTGCGACCTTAAAGGTGGGTTTTCTGTCGCCACGCCCTCCACGTTAACTGTACTAGATTCCGCAGAGGTCGATGGGACATCGATTCCTTCACATTGGGTACCCGTATGGGTCCGTGCTACTGTGGGACATGGCGTGGAGGCAGTCGGAGCAGTATTCTCCATTACTAAGCCTAAATATTTTTAGGTACAGTTACGCTAATACCGCTAGTAATTTTATTCCAGTCCCTACCTAGTATAACTGGAAAGGGGGGATCCGGTAATACAGCCATGGCCATGCTCGTTAGGTTATTGTTCACCGATATCACACATCTGGCAGTTTTATAATACCGGACATCCCCATGAATACATTTAAGACTAGTTTTACCTTAGTCCACTGTTGCGTAAACTAAACGGGCAGCAACAATGGAAATGTTACTCCCGAATCAAACATTGCTCTTACCTTCCTGCCATTTATGATAACTGCACCTGTATAGGGCAGAGATAAAGGATTAGACACTGTGGCACAATACCTTTCTCCCTTTACTAATGAGCAATCCATAGGCTCGATGTGACAGTTGGGGGACAGATGTCCAATCTCCCCACACTTGAAACAGCGGGAAGACTAGCACATCTGTCCCGCTTACGGATGGCAGGCTCGGAGTTTGTCGGGTGGGCTCAGGAGCTGCCCCACGTGCCTGTTGGGTTTGGCGAGAACCGTTCTGACCGCCCTGATTTACAAGCCGCCCAGTGACGCTCCGTGATTTGTATCAAGGTGTCCATATCTTGGAAATTATGTTTCCGGACTTGCTGGGCGATGTTCTCAGGGAGGGCATGCACAAATGTCTCGCACGCTAAAAGCTCGGCCACCTTGTGCGAATTATTGATATCGGGGCGTAGCCAGCGACATACTTTTCCCCAGGCTTCAAAGCCCTGGGTTCTTACTGGTCTTTCCGGATCGAATTGCCACTCCCTCCATTCCCTCGCCTGCTGTTCCGGGGATACGCCGTAGCGCTTGAACACCTCCGTTTTTAGAGCGTCATAATCAGCGGCCTGCTCCTCAGTTAGATCATAATAGGCCCTCTGCTCCGTTCCCTTCAGGTAGGGAGCCAGTTGGTACGCCCATTCCGACCTCGGCCACGCATTCCGCTTAGCGGTACGCTCAAAAATCAAAAAATACGTTTCAATGTCATCTGTCTCCGTCAATGTAGTCAATGCAATAGGTGGTGACCGAGCGACCTCCGTCCGTATCCCTGCAGCAGCACGAGCGTTGGCTTCCGCTACTTGGGTCCTCGTCTCGCCCATCTGTAGTTTTAAAGTCTGAAGATCGCTCATGATGGTGTTTAGGACGGTGTTCAGGTCCTGTTTCTCTGACATCTTGAAAACAGACGAAAAACAATCCTAGCCGAGCTACGACAATTGTGGTGAAATGTTCTGGTCCAAATAATTTTCCACAATACACAAACAAAGGTTTGGGGACCGTCCCCATATATTGTCGTCCAGACAATAAAGAATAAATGATTCAAAGTCTTAAATCAAAACAATGAACAGTTTAGTTCCAACAAAATGGCGAATTTATAGGGAAAAGGATTATGGGACAGGAAATGGTTGGCATGAAAACAGGAACCGGAATTAACATCATAATGATGAGACGGAAGTGAGGTGCTTTGATGGAGCCGGAAGTGACGTCATCATGGTTGGCCGGAAGTGATGTCATTGCGGCCATTTTGGAAGCCGAAAGTGGAGGAACTTATTTTTCTTCAGATTTTCTGTTGAGCAAAAGAGATTTAGGTAAGTACCACGTGACAACCCTCTATCTCGCGATGTTTCACTCACCTTTAGGCTCTTTGACTGCCTCCTAATCGCACATGTGTGACATGACTCCCCCCTCAGCCCAGACCCATCGGGTCGGGCGACCTGCACCGAGAGGTCGTGTACCCGAGAGAGAGCATCTGCGTTGGCCTGTAAGGAACCCTTACGATAAATGACACTGAAACGATAAGGCTGAAGATCTAAAAACCACCTAGTGATGCGAGGGTTAGACTCCCGATGAAGGGACATCCACTGTAAAGCAGCATGATCCGTCATCAGAGTAAACTCACGCCCCAATAGGTAGTACCTTAAAGACGTGACAGCCCACTTAATCGCCAAGGCTTCTCGCTCCACCGCAGCATACTTGGTCTCCGTCCAGCAGTTTCCGCTAAGGTACATAACGGGTGTTCAGCACCATCAACGACTGGCTCAGCACGGCACCCAATCCTGTGGCGCGTCGGTCTGGAGGATGAAAGGAACAGAAAAATCAGGAGATCTTAAAACAGGTGCTGACGTAAGGGCCAACTTTAAGTCACTGAATGCTTTATCCACTGCATCATCCCATACCACTTTTAAAGGTGCTCGTTTCCTTGTTAAATTAGATAAGGGCGTAGCAATTTCTGAGAAATGCGGTACAAAACGGCGATAGTAACCTGCCAATCCCAAAAATGCTTGTACCTGCCGCTTATTTATCGGACGGGCCAATTCAAAATGGCATCAATTTTAGAACATTGTGGTTTAACAACCCCCCCTCCCACTAGGTAGCCTAAATATTTGGCTTCCTTCAACCCAAAGAAACATTTCTTTGGATTAATACGAAGACCTGCTGACGCTAGCTTGGAGAGTATTGTTTTAACCTGCCATACATGATCCTTCCACGTGCTGGAATAAATGACAACATCATCTAGGTAGGCAGCACTATATGAATTGTGGGGCCGTAGCAGTGTGTCTACCAGACGTTGGAAGGTAGCTGGTGCCCCGTGCAAGCCAAAAGGAAGGACCTTGTATTGCCAATGTCCACTGGGTGTACTAAAAGCGGTTTTTTCTTTGGCGGAGTCCGCTAAGGGAATTTGCCAATACCCTTTGTCATGTCAAGAGTAGTTAGGAATTGAGCGCTCCCTAACCGATCAAGTAAATCATCCACTCGCGCATGGGATACCATCAAATTTAGAGACCTGATTAAGTCGCCGAAAGTCATTACAGAACCTCCATGATCCATCAGGTTTAGAAACTAAGACAATTGGACTAGACCAAGGGCTATAGCTCTCCTCGATAACCCCCAGTTCTAGCATTCGTCTAATTTCCAACTCTACTTCCGCTTTCTTTGCCTCCGGGAGCCTATAAGGTCTTTCTCTGACAATCACTCCAGGGTTAGTAATAATGTCGTGAACAATCAACGCAGTACGTCCAGGTATCTCGTCCACAACTTTGGGGACAGACAAGATAGCCGCCTCGAGATCTTGTCGCTGTTCAGATGTTAATTCAGGGCCAAAATTAAGGTGGGCACATGACATAAAGAGAGAACGAGGCTGACTGGATGAGGGATCAGGCTCCCTGTCCTTCCATGGTTTCAGCAAATTAATATGATACACTCGTTCACTCGGTCGACGATTCGGTTGTTTAACCAAATAATCAACGAGTCCTTTTCTCTCCTTAATTTCATACGGGCCTTGCCAATGAGCTAACAATTTTGAATGAGAAGTTGGGACGAGTACCATCACACGATCACCGGGACAAATTCCGGATGGTGGTGTTTCGTTATAATAACGGGACTGCGCTGCTTGTGCTTTTTCCAAATTTTCTTTTAGAATCGGCCTGATTTTCTCTAGTCTATCGCGTAATTGCGCGATATATTCAAGAATATTTGAAGTAGGGAGGACCTCCTCTTCCCATCCTTCTTTTAGCATGTCCAAAAGTCCTCTGGGTTGTCTTCCATATAATAATTCAAAAGGAGAAAAACAGTAGAGGTCTGAGGACTTCCGATAAGCAAACAAAACGAGAGGAAGTAACTGATCCCAGTTTCTTCCATCCTCGTTAACTACCTTACGTAACATCTGTTTTAAAGTTTGATTGAAACGCTCCACCAACCCGTCAGTTTGGGGATGATAGACAGACGTTTTCAGATGTTTTATTCGGAGTAATTTGGCTACTTCCTGAACGTCTCCGAAGTGAAAGGAGTCCCTTGGTCCGTTAAAACCTCTTTGGGGATCCCAACACGAGCGAATATCCCTACTAATTCCCGTGCGATGTTTTTCGTATTAGCTGAGCGCAACGGAACAGCTTCCGGAAAGCGAGTGGCATAATCTACTAGTACCAAAATATATTTAAAGCCTTTAACGAGGGTTCTAGTGGTCCTACGAGATCGACTCCGACTCGTTCAAAAGGAATATCAATAAGGGAATAGGAACGAGAGGAGCTCGAGTCCTTCTTGGAATCTGGCGAAGTTGACACTCTGGGCAGGAAGCAAAATCGCCGGACCTCCTCATTAATTCCCGGCCAATAGAATCAGAGTTTTATTCTTTCCAACGTTTTTTCGGAGCCTAAGTGGGCTCCTAGAAGGTGAGCATGTGCTAATTCACACACCTTTCGCCGAAAAGTGCGTGGAATTAACAACAATGATCGCACTTCTCCCTCGTGTTCTGCCACTCTATATAATAATTCATTTTAAGTACAAAGAACGGCATCGGTGGCATGGGATCCAGGGTTGTATAACCCTCAGTGGATACTACTGCATTTCTAATAAATTTTAAGGAATCATCGTTCCATTGTTCTCTTTTAAAAGAGGACGGGGTTAATAGGAATTTGGCAGTTAATTCTTGTATTGGGTCCTGTGCGACCTTAAAAGGTGGGTTTTCTGTCGCCACGCCCTCCACGTTAACTGTACTAGTTCCCGCAGAGGTCGATGGGACATCATTCCTTCACATTGGGTACCCGTATGGGTCCGTGCTACTGTGGGACATGGCGTGGAGGCAGTCGGAGCAGTATTCTCCATTACTAAGCCTAAATATTTTTTAGGTACAGTTACGTTAATACCGCTAGTAATTTTATTCCAGTCCTACCTAGTATAACTGGAAAGGGGATCCGTAATACAGCCATGGCCATGCTCGTTAGGTTATTGTTCACCGATATCACACATCTGGCAGTTTTATAATACCGGACATCCCCATGAATACATTTAAGACTAGTTTTTACCTTAGTCCACTGTTGCGTAAAACAAACGGGCAGCAACAATGGAAATGTTACTCCCGGAATCAAACATTGCTCTTACCTTCCTGCCATTTATGATAACTGCACCTGTATAGGGCAGAGATAAAGGATTAGACACTGTGGCACAATACCTTTCTCCCTTTACTAATGAGCAATCCATAGGCTCGATGTGACAGTTGGGGGACAGATGTCCAATCTCCCCACACTTGAAACAGCGGGGAAGACTAGCACATCTGTCCCGTTTACGGATGGCAGGCTCGGGAGTTTGTCGGGTGGGCTCAGGAGCTGCCCCACGTGCCTGTTGGGTTTGGCGCGAGAACCGTTCTGACCGCCCTGATTTACAAGCCGCCCAGTGACGCTCCGTGATTTGTATCAAGGTGTCCATATCTTGGAAATTATGTTTCCGGACTTGCTGGGCGATGTTCTCAGGGAGGGCATGCACAAATGTCTCGCACGCTAAAAGCTCGGCCACCTTGTGCGAATTATTGATATCGGGGCGTAGCCAGCGACATACTTTTCCCCAGGCTTCAAAGCCCTGGGTTCTTACTGGTCTTTCCGGATCGAATTGCCACTCCCTCCATTCCCGCCTGCTGTTCCGGGATACGCCGTGAGCGCTTGAACACCTCCGTTTTAGAGCGTCATAATCAGCGGCCTGCTCCTCAGTTAGATCATAATAGGCCCTCTGCTCCGTTCCCTTCAGGTAGGGAGCCAGTTGGTACGCCCATTCCGACCTCGGCCACGCATTCCGCTTAGCGTGCGCCAAAAATCAAAAATACGTTTCAATGTCATCTGTCTCCGTCAATGTAGTCAATGCAATAGGTGGTGACCGAGCGACCTCCGTCCGTATCCCTGCAGCAGCACGAGCGTTGGCTTCCGCTACTTGGGTCCTCGTCTCGCCCATCTGTAGTTTTAAAGTCTGAAGATCGCTCATGATGGTGTTTAGGACGGTGTTCAGGTCCTGTTTCTCTGACATCTTGAAAACAGACGAAAAACAATCCTAGCCGAAGCACAATTGTGGTGAAATGTTCTGGTCCAAATAATTTTCCACAATACACAAACAAAGGTTTGGGGACCGTCCCCATATATTGTCGTCCAGACAATAAAGAATAAATGATTCAAAGTCTTAAATCAAAACAATGAACAGTTTAGTTCCAACAAAATGGCGAATTTATAGGGAAAAGGATTATGGGACAGGAAATGGTTGGCATGAAAACAGGAACCGGAATTAACATCATAATGATGAGACGGAAGTGAGGTGCTTTGATGGAGCCGGAAGTGACGTCATCATGGTTGGCCGGAAGTGATGTCATTGCGGCCATTTTGGAAGCCGAAAGTGGAGGAACTTATTTTTCTTCAGATTTTCTGTTGAGCAAAAGAGATTTAGGTAAGTACCACGTGACAACCCTCTATCTCGCGATGTTTCACTCACCTTTAGGCTCTTTGACTGCCTCCTAATCGCACATGTGTGACATGACTCCCCCCTCAGCCCAGACCCATCGGGTCGGGCGACCTGCACCGAGAGGTCGTGTACCCGAGAGAGAGCATCTGCGTTGGCCTGTAAGGAACCCTTACGATAAATGACACTGAAACGATAAGGCTGAAGATCTAAAAACCACCTAGTGATGCGAGGGTTAGACTCCCGATGAAGGGACATCCACTGTAAAGCAGCATGATCCGTCACCAGAGTAAACTCACGCCCCAATAGGTAGTACCTTAAAGACGTGACAGCCCACTTAATCGCCAAGGCTTCGCTCCACCGCAGCATACTTGGTCTCCCGGTCCAGCAGTTTCCGGCTAAGGTACATAACGGGGTGTTCAGCACCATCAACGCACTGGCTCAGCACGGCACCCAATCCTGTGGCCGGCGCCGGTCTGGAGGATGAAAGGAACAGAAAAATCAGGAGATCTTAAAACAGGTGCCGACGTAAGGGCCAACTTTAAGTCACCGAATGCTTTATCCACTGCATCATCCCATACCACTTTTAAAGGTGCTCGTTTCCTTGTTAAATTAGATAAGGGCGTAGCAATTTCTGAGAAATGCGGTACAAAACGGCGATAGTAACCTGCCAATCCCAAAAATGCTTGTACCTGCCGCTTATTTATCGGACGGGGCCAATTCAAAATGGCATCAATTTTAGAACATTGTGGTTTAACAACCCCCCCTCCCACTAGGTAGCCTAAATATTTGGCTTCCTTCAACCCAAAGAAACATTTCTTTGGATTAATACGAAGACCTGCTGACGCTAGCTTGGAGAGTATTGTTTTAACCTGCCATACATGATCCTTCCACGTGCTGGAATAAATGACAACATCATCTAGGTAGGCAGCACTATATGAATTGTGGGGCCGTAGCAGTGTGTCTACCAGACGTTGGAAGGTAGCTGGCGCCCCGTGCAAGCCAAAAGGAAGGACCTTGTATTGCCAATGTCCACTGGGTGTACTAAAAGCGGTTTTTTCTTTGGCGGAGTCCGCTAAGGGAATTTGCCAATACCCTTTTGTCATGACAAGAGTAGTTAGGAATTGAGCGCCCTAACCGATCAAGTAAATCATCCACTCGCGGCATGGGATACGCATCAAATTTAGAGACCTGATTAAGTCGCCGAAAGTCATTACAGAACCTCCATGATCCATCAGGTTTAGAAACTAAGACAATTGGACTAGACCAAGGGCTATAGCTCTCCTCGATAACCCCCAGTTCTAGCATTCGTCTAATTTCCAACTCTACTTCCGGAAAGGAAGGGAAAAGGATTATGGGACAGGAAATGGTTGGCATGAAAACAGGAACCGGAATTAACATCATAATGATGAGACGGAAGTGAGGTGCTTTGATGGAGCCGGAAGTGACGTCATCATGGTTGGCCGGAAGTGATGTCATTGCGGCCATTTTGGAAGCCGAAAGTGGAGGAACTTATTTTTCTTCAGATTTTCTGTTGAGCAAAAGAGATTTAGGTAAGTACCACGTGACAACCCTCTATCTCGCGATGTTTCACTCACCTTTAGGCTCTTTGACTGCCTCCTAATCGCACATGTGTGACACCATATATATATATATATATATATATATATATATATATATATATATATATATATATATATATATATATATATATATATATATACATACACACACACATTATATCTATATCTATATATATATAGCAAAATACCCGCGCTTTGCAGCGGCGAAGTACTGCCTTAAAAGTTTTATTAAGAAGAAAATTTAACCTTTTTAAACTGAGGGAAAATATACCAATAATTATTTGTTAAGGATCTCTTTGTATACCACATTGTGAGTTCGGCCCTCCGGTTGTAATATGACCAAGCTGTGCGCTGAGCTTACTCTTAAGTATGCAACGTACAGTTGGCCATGTGAACAGTAATCTTGTTTCAAATCTCACAGCTTGGATTGCTGCTGTCATAATCGGTTTGAGTTTCATGGTTTGTTTCAATTACGACAGTATTTGTAGGACTTGTGTTGAAGTGACATTCGGCATCTGTCAAGCGTTGTAAGTATACAACCAGTTTCATCGATAACTTCACATCCAGCTTTTGAGAGTTTAAACATTCATAAACATCAAAGTGTCCACTACTGAAATCGTCACCTGTGAATCTAAGATGTTTAAGAGGCATTGGCGGTTGTCCAAAGGTATAAAATATATGGCCATTTCGGTACACTTGAAAGCGACAACCGAACAATTCAGCGGCAGCCATCAACTCACATGCAGAACCATAGGTGAAGGGCTTAAGCATTTCACTCTTATAGTGCTCCTGTGTAATATAATTATCTCCTGTGTTTCCTGAAGAGGCATTAGCTCTCTTGGAAATTTGTTCTTTTGAAATTGTGGCACATTAAATAACTAAATAATATCGGAATATACCAGAAAAGGCGATATCCCTCCCATCGTGATTACGGCGGTACAAGAATCAGGTAACACAAAGGAATGCCCCCAGAATACTTCCAGTGAAACCTGTGTGAACATTGCTGTATTTTTCAATCAAAAAATTAATGATATTAGAGATAACATAGTATATCTCCCCAACACTGCAGAACCTCCAAAGCCCCGGTACTCCATTATAAACAAATTAAATGCTTACACCAGGATAGATTTACCTGAATTACACAGTATAATCTCTCAACTGAAACCCTCCACCTGCGTCCTTGACCCAATACCAACCAGGTTTTTCAAAGAAATATCAGGCGTGCTAATTGACAATATTCTGGACATAGTTAATTCGTCATTAGATACAGGGGTCTTTCCAGACTGTCTTAAGACTGCTGTAGTTAAACCCCTGCTCAAGAAAAATAATCTTGACCCGTCTGCCTTTGAAAATTTTAGACCCATCTCTAACCTGCCCTCCTTAAGTAAAATTCTAGAGAAGGCAGTCATTTTGCAATTAAATGACCACCTCAATAAACATGCTATTCTTGATACATTTCAGTCAGGCTTCAGAACAAATCACAGTACAGAAACTGCACTTGTTAAAGTAGTAAATGACTTATGGTAAATGCAGACAGAGGCCATTTATCTGTTCTCATCCTCTTAGATCTGAGTGCTGCATTTGACACCATTGATCACAATATTCTTAAAAATCGCCTTAGTCAATGGGTGGGCCTCTCTGGCAGTGTCTTAAATTGGTTTGAATCCTACCTGGCAGGTAGAAAATTCTTTGTGAGTTGTGGTAATCAAATCTCAAAGACACATGATATCCAATATGGTGTTCCACAAGGCTCTATCCTGGGTCCGCTGCTCTTCTCAATCTACATGCTTCTGTTAGGTCAGATTATCTCAGGTTACAATGTGAGTTACCACAGCTATGCTGATGACACACAGCTGTACTTATCTATAGCACCTGATGACTCTGACTCTTTCGATACACTAACACAATGTCTTACTGGTATTTCTGAATGGATGAATAGTAATTTTCTCAAACTAAATAAAGAGAAAACTGAAATTTTAGTAATTGGCAATAATGGATTCAATGAGGTTATCAGAAATAAACTTGATGCACTAGGATTAAAAATTAAGACGGAAGTAAAAAATTTAGGGGTAACCGTTGACTGTAATCTGAATTTTAAATCGCATATTCATCAGACCACTAGGACAGCATTTTTTCACTTAAGAAACATAGCTAAAGTTAGACCTCTTATATCATTGAAAGATGCAGAGAAATTAATTCACGCTTTTGTTTTCAGTAGACTAGATTACTGTAACGCACTCCTCTCAGGACTACCCAAAAAAGACATCAATCACTTGCAACGAGTGCAGAATGCAGCTGCTAGAATCCTAACTGGGAAAAAAAATCCAACACATTTCTCCAGTTTTGATGTCACTACACTGGTTACCTGTGTCATTCAGGATTGACTTTAAAATACTGCTTATGGTTTTAAAGCCTTAAATAATCTCGCTCCATCTTATATATCGGAATGCCTGACACGTTATATTCCAAATCGTAGCCTTAGATCTTCAAATGAGTGTCTCCTTATAATTCCAAAAGCTAAACTTAAAAGAAGTGGTGAGGCGGCCTTCTGCTGTTATGCACCTAAAATCTGGAATAGCCTGCCAATAGGAATTCGCCAGGCAAATACAGTAGAGCACTTTAAAACACTGCTGAAAACACATTACTTTAACATGGCCTTTTATAACTTCACTTTAACTTAATACTGATACTCTGTATGTTCAATTCTTCATAATAACTATTCACAGTGGCTCCAAAATCCATACTGACCCCTACTCTCTCTTCTGTTTTTTTCCGGTTTCTTTGTGGTGGCGGCCTGCACCACCACCTACTCAAAGCATCATGATGCACCAACATTGATGGACTGAAAGCCAGAAGTCTACGTGACCATCATCATCAGGTCCTTCCATGAAAACCCTAAATACAAAGAGGACTGTTTGACTTATGTTAGGTAGATTGCCCAGAGGGGACTGGGCGGTCTCTTGGTCTGGAACCCCTATAGATTTAATTTTTTTCTCCAGCCTTTGGAGTTTTTTTTTTGTTTTTCTGTCCACCCTGGCCATCGGACCTTACTCTTATTCTATGTTAATTAATGTTGACTTATGTTTATTTTTATTGTGTCTTCTATTTTTCTATTCATTTTGTTAAGCACTTTGACCTACATTTTTTTGTATGAATATGTGCTATATAAATAAATGTTGATTGATTGATTGATTGAGAAAAAATATCTTTTATCTTACATTTACTGACGGTTAACGCGGTTACAGACGGGGAAGCATATGGACAGACTTTATCCAGGTGGGAAATCTGGATCAATACAGTCAGCCATTTTCTCGTCCCCACGCTGGGAGGTTTTTTGAACTTTGTCGACACTGCCTCCAAGGGTCTGGCTGTTGTCCAAGCCTTTATAATGTCTTGCTGGTCTTCTCTGTCTCCAAACAAGGGCTGAATTCCTCCTCCACAAAATACAGAAATATCATAGTGGTTACATGCTGGTTCTCATTCTCCCAATAAGGAAAGAAGAGTTTGTGCTGACAGAGGACAGAAATACCCTATTCTGTGTTTAAGATGACTATACAAGCCTCCAGTTGTCTTTGGCTATCTAATCCAATGCTTGGCTAGCAATTCTAACTGCTGCGCCCCTGTGTGCCAAATTTAACATGCACATGTGAATAAAACTCTTAACAGTATTGTCCAGATATAGTGACATAAAGAAAAATGTAATATAACATCCTGTACCATCATCAGTCCACACCTTGAACCTGTCCCAGATATTCAATACATAAGACACAATGTTTCTCCAGATATCAAGAGTGAGCCTGATATGGCCATGCAATATGTAACACAGAGAATGGAAAAGATAGGTGCCATCTCCGGGCATGGAAACCACTCAGTAAGTGACAGTTCTTTGATCGATGGTGATCACCTCGATAGACATGTTAATGCGGGTAAGGTTGGAATGATAAAGGAAATGGGTACCTGAACAATGTAAAGTAAGTCTAAAATACCTACACAATAACTATAATCGTAATAAACGAACAATAAAACAGCGGAGAAACCGTAGATTAAATAAAAAGGCTGTAGTTATCAGCAGGGAGACATGAATCCCGTGGCGAAGCAAGGAAGGGAATGGAGAGACTGGAGCGAAGGACGGCCTTATATAGGCAGGCAGCCAACAATGTGGGAGGCTTGGGATGGGGACCCAACGCCGCCTCACAAAGTGACTGAGCTGCAGGCTATGGATGTATATATGTATGTAAGTAGGATTCTGTTAGCGTTGGGAACCTGCGTACCAAATTTCTTGAAGATGGGCCCATAAGTAACAAAGACTGTTGAAAAGTTCAATATGGCGGCCATCAGTGGTATCATGCCACCGAAATAAGTACCAAATTTCAGCTTTCTACCTACACGGGAATTTGGAGAATTAGTGACATTGGAAAGTTCAATATGACGGCTGACAGTGGCGTCATACCACCGAAATAAGTACGTACATTGGTTTCGGTTAGCTCAGGGAAGCCGCCTACCAAATTTCGTGAAGATGGGGCCATAAATAAGAAAGTTTAACATGGCGGATGTTGTTGACTGTTATGACCGTTATGCGTAGAATTTCAAAATTAAACCTGCTTGACTTTTGTAAGTAAGCCATAAGTAATGAGCCTTCCAAATTTCAGCCTTCTACCTACACGGGAAGTTGGAGAATTAGTGACGTTGGAAAGTTCAATATGGCGGCTGACAGTGGCGTCATACCACCGAAATAAGTATGTACATTGGTTTCGGTTAGCGCAAGGAAGCCGCCTACCAAATTTCGTGAAGATGAGACCATGAATAAGAAAGTTCAACATGGCGGACGTTGTTGACCGTTATGACCATTATGCGTAGAATTTCTAAATGAAACCTGCTTAACTTTTGTAAGTAAGCTGTAAGGAATGAGCCTGTGAAATTTCAGCCTTCTACCTACATGGGAAGTTGGAGAATTAGTGACGTTTGGAAAATTCAATATGGCGGCCGACAGTGGCGTCATACCACCGAAATAAGTACGTACATCGGTTTTGGTTAGCGCAGGGAAGCCACCCACCAAATTTCATGAAGATGGGGTCAGCCTTCTACCTACACGGTAAGTTGGAAAATTAGTGATGTTGGAAAGTTCAATATAGCGGCCGACAGTGGCATCATACTGTAGCGACCCGGCAGTCAGCGCTGCCGGAGTGATGCATTATGGGAAGGTTGTACGTTCACTGCTTTTTATAATGTTTTTCCTGTTGTATTTATTAATGTCTTAACTTGTAAATAATTGTTGTGTTTGTGTTCAATTAGTTGGGTGGGTTTGGGTCATCGCCGTCCAGGGTTATTTATTTTGTAAAAAAGTACCGTTTATGTGAAATGTGTCTTCGTGCATGACCTTGACCATGGCAGTGCAATAATGTCGAGCTTTGTTTACTGGCTATCTGTGAATAAAGAGATACAACAGGACAGAGCTGTTATTCATTGCTGAGATTTTATCGAAGCAATTAATGCCGAGACACTTGGAGTCGTGCGGTGTATGGGACACGAGTGCTCGTTACTTGAGAAGCTGGGTACAGCTGCGTGCTGCCGAGACACTCGTAGTCGTGCGGTGTATGGGACACGAGTGCTCGCTACTTGAAGAGCTGGGTAAAGCTGCGTGCATAACGCTGGCAATCCGCTAGCCGACAGCTTGGGAGAGGTGCACGGCTTTAAAAACTTCAAGACTCGACCACAGGTCGCTACATTGGTGTCAGAAGTGGGAGACCAGGCTGTTTAGAAGACGCCGCTATGGAACAGAGTCTTGAAGAATTAGAGTGTGCCATCTTAGAGAACAGCGTTACGTTAGAGCGCCTGATCAGCGGAGCTGTGCGGAGAAAAGCGCAGACCGGCCTGATGGTACCAGTATTCCCGGACAGTGTTGCGATCTTCTGAGCACGCCAGAGGGGCCGCCGCTGCCGCAGCGATACCCCAGGTTACCAGTCGGACGGTCCGCTTCTCACGGTCACCTGCTAAGCTGCCGCGATACAGCGGATTGACTCCTTTAGAACCATACCTCGCCCAAGTGGATCTGGCCGCGATACACAATGAGTGGAACCATGAGGAAGCTGCGACACACTTGGCCCTTGCCTTGGAGGGTCCTGCACTTCAGGTACTCATTGATCTGTCATCGGAAGAGTGTCGTGATCTTCAGGCTCTCACCGCTGCTCTCACCCGTTGCTTTGGACAAAGAACTTCAGCAGAATGCAACAGAGACAAGCTGACTAGCCGACGTCGGCATGAAGGTGAGAGTATAGGAGCCTTTGCCGCTGACGTCAGGGTATATACACGAAAAGGTTACCCTACTTTCTCAACAGCAGTGAGGGAAGAACTCGGCCTTCATGCTTTCCTGCGGGGCCTCACACCAGAACATCTTCGCCAGCATGTCTGTCTATCGTCACCCCGAGATTTGAGCAAGGCACTAAAAGAGGCTGAGCGGGTTGAAGACGTACTACAGGCTGAGTCACCGATAAGACAAACGCCACGACCGAGTTGACTAACAAGAGCCGTTGAACGAAGGGCGGAAGGGGACCTGTCTGAGGCAGTGGAGGTCAGCCGCGCCCAATCAACATCAACCCCCCGACGGAGACAACGAGTGGACTGCTGTTTTAGATGCGGAGAACCAGGGCACTTTGCCAGGGATTGCCCTGCCCCAAGTCCGTTGCCTCGCATAGCAGCATCACCGCAGGGAAACGACATGGGGTGAGGCCGTGAGGGGCCCTCGCTCCGTTTTCAGCACCCTCAACAAAGACTGCTTCAAAGTTGGGCGCTGTGGATTTTCCACTGGACTATACCTAGACTGCACTATTGATGGACGGCCATGCCGTGCCTTAGTGGACACGGGGTCCACTATTTGTTTGCTAAGAAAAGGAGTGTTGCCAGAAACAGCTAGTCTTCTTCCCGAGGGCTGGACCCCCACAAATAGCGAACTACGCACGGTTACGGGTGAACGGACAGTAATGCCCGGAAAGAAACTGTTATCTGTGGTGGTAGGGACGAGCCAGACCAACCACAATTCTGGCTATGGACATTAAAGACCAGTGCATTATTGGGTTGGACTTGTTGGCCCACTGGGGAGCATGTGTTGATGTGTCTAGGGCCGTCCTCTGCCTAGGTAATGAGACTGTGTCGCTCCAATCGGGCTGGAACCGTCCTGGAAGGGCTGCTGGCTTGGATTTGCCTGGATACCACGGATCGCCGGCTTCCGACCGTTGTTCGGAAGATGCAGAGACTCAAGGGGACCCCCAGGAGAATGTTGCAGCTCAGACCACTGCTTCCCAATGGTTTTCCTCACGCGACCACCCATCAGCTGAGACAGTTGCCGCTGTAGAGGAATTGGGCCGTCGAAGTGGGGAACATCTGAACGCGCCACAGCAGGAGCAACTTCAACAACTATTGAGAGACTTTGTGGACATTTTTGCGGCTCGAGAGGAGGACTGTACTAGAACAATTTAGTGAAACACCACATAGACACTGGCCATGCCGCTCCCATTCGTTTGCGCCCCACCGATTGCCTCTTGCGGCGTCAAGCTGCCGAGGAAATGATTTGTGAGATGGCAGCCAACGACGTTATTGAGCCTTCGGACAGCCCCTGGGCTGCACCAATGGTCATGGTACGGAAGAAAACGGGGTTGGCGCCCTGTGTGGACTTTCGGAGGTTAAACGAAGTCACTCGAAAAGACTCATACCCACTGCCACGCATCGATGATGCATTGGATTATGTGGCTGGATCCTGTTGGTTCAGCACCCTGGACTTGCGCAGTGGGTATTGGCAAGTGGAACTGGCACCAGAGGACCGACACAAAACCGCATTCACCATAGGACAAGGGCTGTGGCAATTCAAGGTGATGCCGTTTGGACTGTGTAACGACCGCCACCTTTGAAAGACTGATGGAGCGGGTCCTAAAAGACATTCCCCGAACCCGATGTGTGGTCTATCTGGACGATCTTTTAATCCATGCCAGAGACTTTGATCAGGCTGTCCACAATTTAAGGAAGTCTTGACAGCCATTCGTAGCGCCGGGTTGCGGTTGAACCCCGCGAAATGTAACCTCCTCTCCCGACAGACTCAGTTTCTGGGACATGTGGTTAGCGCGAGTGGAGTGGCTACCGACCCAGCGAAGGTGACTGCCGTGAGCAACTGGCCCCCACCAACCAACATCACCGAACTGCGGAGCTTTCTGGGCTTAGCCTCATACTACCGGAGATTCGTGAGAAACTTTGCAACCATTGCTAGCCCCTTGCACCAGCTGACGAGGAAGGGCCAACAGTTTGGGTGGACGGAGGACTGCGCCGCTTCAACAACTAAAAGCTGCTCTTACCAGTGCACCTGTCCTGGCTTACCCTGACCCCAACCAACCCTTTATTTTGGACACTGACGCTAGTAATGTGGGGGTTGGCGCAGTACTCTCCCAGAGGGGAGACCGAGAGAGAGTGGTGGCCTACTATAGCTGCAGCCTCAGTCGACCGGAGAAAAATTACTGCGTTACCGGGAGCTATTGGCAGTGATCTGGCAGTACGACACTTCAAGCCTTACCTTTGGGCACTAAGTTTACAATTCGAACTGACCATGCTAGCCTTACATGGCTGTTAAACTTCCGCAACCTGAGGGCCAGGTGGCAAGGTGGATAGAAATACTTCAGGAGTATGATTTTGAGGTGCAACACCGACCAGGACGGCAGCATGCAAATGCTGATGCCCTCTCCAGGCGACCATGCGTCCTCGACGACTGTCGATATTGCCGCCGGCAAGAAGAAAGGGGTATGGGACCATCATCATCAGCAGCCGGGCTAGAGGACACTGATGGAGCAGGGGAACCATTCACCATCGACCAGTTACGGCAACTACAAGCAGACGACCCAGTGCTAGAGGAGGTAAGGGGTTGGCTGGAGACCCAGGAATGCCCCGATTGGCAAACCGTGTCTTCCCAGGGGCCGGAACTCAAGTTGTTACATTCGCAGTGGGGCAGCCTGGAGTTGCACGATGGTGTGATCTACAGAAGATGGCAGGCACCAAGGGGGGTACTGACCGCTTGCAACTTCTGGTTCCCCAGGCTTTACGCATAACGGTCCTCCGTTGGGTTCATGGAGCAGCTGGATCTGGGCACTTTGGAAATGCAAAGACAGTGCGCGGCTGCGGCAGCGATTCTATTGGCCCGGATGTCGACAAGATGCGGAGATGCACGTCCACTGCTGTGACGTTTGTACGGTGCAGAAAGGACCTGGCCAACGCTCTCACGCGCCACTACAACAGTATCTTGTCGGGGCTCCCATGGAGAGGATTGGGGTAGATGTACTGGGTCCTTTCCCTATCACCGAGGCAGGAAATCGTTTTGTTTTGGTGGCGATGGACTACTTTACCAAATGGCCGGAGGCATATGCCATTCCAGATCAAAGTGCCTCCACAGCCGCTCAAAAATTGCTGGACGAGATGTTCACTCGATTCGGGGGCGAATGAACTGCACAGCGATCAAGGGCGGAACTTGAGAGCCGTTTGTTTAAAGAGGTGTGTCAGCGGCTGGGGTGAAGAAGACCGAACCACTCCCCTTCACCCTCAAAGCGATGGACTGGTCGAACGGTTTAACCGCACCTGGCCGCCAACTTGCCATCCTCACTAGTCAACACCAGAGAGACTGGGACCAACATTTGCCTCTGGTCTTGTGGGCGTATAGGACGGCCGTTCAGGAATCGAGTCAGTGCACACCGGCGGGGCTGATGTTCGGAAGAGAGATGCGCACGCCGGTGGACTTGGTGTTTGGCTCGCCCCCTGAACCTGAGCTTGTTGGCGGTCACGAGACGGACTATTTCCGACGATTAAAAGAGCGGCTGAACACCGTGCATCAACTGGCCAGGGAGGCACTAGCGGGAGCTGGAGCCCGTCAGAAACGGGCATATGACATTCGGGCTCATGGTCCAACTTTCAAACAAGGGGACAAAGTGTGGGTCTTTTGCCCACAAAGGAAACGGGGGTTGTCCCCAAAACTGACACACCATTGGCAGGGACCGGGAGAAATTCTGGACATAATTTCGGAAGTTGTTTTTCGAGTCCGAATGCCTGGAGGGGGCAGACGGGTGGTGCTACATAAAGATCGTTTAGCACCATACCACCCATTGGCCCCAGCACCAGAAGGAATTGGAACTCAAAGTGGCTCTCCAACCTCCACACTCGGTGTCGAGACAGACATTGAAAGTCTCCGGACTGAACCTGACACGAGTAGTGGCGAGTCAAGCAGGCCAAAGCGTGTTCGTCGCCGACCGGGATATTTATTAGACTTTGAATGTAACGATTAGGGTTGTGAGGACACTAAACCCTCTTGGGAGGGGGCTATGTAGCGACCCGGCAGTCAGCGCTGCCGGAGTGATGCATTATGGGAAGGTTGTACGTTCACTGCTTTTTATAATGTTTTTCCTGTTGTATTTATTAATGTCTTGTAAATAATTGTTGTGTTTGTGTTCAATTAGTTGGGTGGGTTTGGGTCATCGCCGTCCGGGGTTATTTATTTTGTAAAAGTACCGTTATGTGAAATGTGTCTTCGTGCATGACCTTGACCATGGCAGTGCAATAATGTCGAGCTTTGTTTACTGGCTATCTGTGAATAAAGAGATACAACAGGACAGAGCTGTTATTCATTGCTGAGATTTTATCGAAGCAATTAATGCCGAGACACTCGGAGTCGTGCGGTGTATGGGACACGAGTGCTCGTTACTTGAGAAGCTGGGTACAGCTGCGTGCTGCCGAGACACTCGTAGTCGTCCGGTGTATGGGACACGAGTGCTCACTACTTGAAGAGCTGGGTAAAGCTGCGTGCATAACGCTGGCAATCCGCTAGCCGACAGCTTGGGAGAGGTGCACGGCTTTAAAAAACTTCAAGACTCGACCACAGGTCGCTACAATACCATTGAAATAAGTACGTACATCAGTTTCGGTTAGCGCAGTGAAGCCGCCTACCAAATTTCGTGAAGATGGGGCCATAAATAAGAAAGTTCAACATGGCGGACGTTGTCGAACGTTATCAACCATTATGACCGTTACGCGTAGAATTTCGAAATAAAACGTGCTTAACTTTTGTAAGTAAGCTGTAAGGAATGAGCCTTCCAAATTTCAGCCTTCTACGTACACGGGAAGTTGGAGAATAAGTGATGAGTCAGTGAGTGATTGAGTGAGTGAGTGAGTGAGTCAGTCAGTCAGTCAGTCAGTGAGAGCTTTGCCTTTTATTAGTATAGATATATACACATATCAACATACTGTATATAAACACATACATATACATACATACATACACACATACATATACATATATACATACATACATACATACAGATAAATACACATATATACACACATACACATACATATATATACACAGACACATATATACATATATACAGATCTAGATATATATAAAAACATACATATATGAGGGGCCGCTCAGAAAAAAAAGATTGGTTCGTAAATATATACATTGGTCCTGATATATATATATCGGTTCAGATACATTGGTTTGAATATATACATTGGTTTTAATACATCCATTCAGATATATATTTCGGTTCAGATATATACATTGGTTGGGATATATTGGTTGAGATATATACATCGGTTTGAATACACCCGGTCAGATATATACATTGGTTTAGATACATTGGTTGAGATATATATAAATTGGTTTGCATAGATCCATTCTGATATATATACATTGGTTGAGATACATCCGTTCAGATATATATATATATTGGTTGATATACATTGGTTTAAATATATATATTGGTTAAAATAGATTGGTTTAGATATTTACATCAGTTCAGATACATCCGTTCAGATATATACATTGGTTGGGATTTATGGGCAGGCACAATGCGGCCACCCATGTTTAGCATCTCCTTTCGCTTCATCATTGCTTCAACACTGTTGTAATTATTGTGCACATTTTATACAAGTAGCATACGCCTGTCTGTCGCATTTTGTTTCATAAGCCCTCTTGGTTGGGGATCCTCAATTTCAAAGCACTTTTTTTCCTTTCATTATTTAAAACACTCGCACAGATACCCGCCTCTTCGCCTCGCTCCGTCCCGCCCCGGCTCATTGTACCCGCCTCAATCGCTCCCTCTTGTCCCTCTCATGACAGATTCTTCTCAAAAGCAGAGTTACCAGAAAGCATTAATCGCAACCACAGTACGTCCCATTTTTTCACCTTATGAGGCGCTGATTTATCATTGGTGGAAAGCCGCCTGGTGATATCTGTTATTCCGTATTGGCAGCATTTCATTAAAGGGCGATCTGCTTCAGCAAGGAACTTAGTCCTGTTTGCTGAAAGGAT
>NW_024382591.1:0-35157 GCF_016835505.1 Polypterus senegalus
GAAACCTAATGAAGAAGCAAAAAGTGTTATAACCAGGAATTCTATGTAAGCAAAGTAAAAGTCTTAGAAAGTATTTTACATACACTAAGATATGCATCATGTCAGTTTAATTATTAATGGACACTGTGACTTCAACACTCTGGACAGAGAGATTTTAAGTACTCAACAGAAGTAGGGACACCTGTATGAATTGTTCGCTTCAACTTGCAAGGCTTAATTTACTTTAATTACTGTAGAACATCTGTAGGTTGTAACCAATGAGTTGTTCCCTGAAGAAAGACCATTTGTAATATTCTGAAATTTCGTTTTATCAGTTTTTGCTAATGTAAACTTTAAATTTAAACCTCTGGCAGTTTGAAAACTGAAGTGTTCTGAAACTTTTGACCAGTAGTATATAAGATTACCACTCTCATTAAACAGTGTCTAAACTTTAAGCAATTAAATCAACCAGGACTTTAGTGCTTGAAGTGGAACCAAATTACTGGTGTTTCTGGTGATATACTAGTGTCTGATTGAAGAGCTGGGTGGAGGGGAGACAGTGTATCCCTGTGGAGCTTGGAGAACCATGAGTACACCGGTACCCTAAGAAAAGTTGACAGTACTTTAGCTAAAAATTGTAGGAGGCCCATTTCAAGCACTGAAATTAACAACATTAAGAAACTTAAGAAGCTCAAGCAAATCCATAACTTTTGACTGGGACTTTGGTTAAGTTTTAATGAATGTTCAAACTACTTTTGAAGGACCTTAGCAATGTCCTTGAAAATGTTTTGATATGCCCTAAAAGAAAGACCTCAATTGACTTTTGCCACTTATAATAAAAAAAGAAAACATCAAAACATGTCACTTACCTGAGGAATAACCTGGGAATAAACAGTGTCACTAAATCTAGTGGCAGAAATTCTATTGGTCTTGTACTTTTTACCAGAATGGACGAGGGAGACAAGTAACTTTAGAGGATGGCAGAAGTCTTTTAAGTCTTTCTAGGGCAGTGTGTGATATTTATATCCTGGATAAAAAGGGATCTGTAGCTTCACAATATTTTGAGCTTCTGTTTCTCTGTAGTGCCAATCTGTACATCCCCACTGAGATGTCTTATCGACCGTGATGCTCCTGCTACAGATTAATTTATATATCTTCACTGGACTTTATCTAACTTGTGTGTTCAGCTCTCTTTTTCATGTTGCTCCATTTCCACAAGATGTGTCCAGCTTTGATTGTATTAGTGATTCCTGCCACATTCTAGAACCTGTCACATTTGACATTTTATTATCAAAATTGTAAGACAAGTTAAAGTCCATGTAGGCATTTACTTTTTTTTAAATGTGAACTGTAGAAGCTTGCTGCTTGCTTATTAGGTCAAATGCATTCTTTCTGCTGTAATAGATATGCAGTGGTTAGATAAGGTCACTATGTCTTGTACTTAATCCCTGAGTTAGAATTTTGTAAAGTTAATTTTGTTAGCATTATCTGTGGGAAGCTAAGCTCAACTGAACTTGTCACTGGTCTGGGGAGATTTTGCTAAACAAATTGATTGTATGGTATATTTTTTATTCCTTGCCAAGTGGAAAAGTATTGTTAATTTATTACAGTGATAGGCCCAATTCTTGCAGCTTTGTGGGTGTCTTGTTGCCTGGGGGTAAATATGTCAGGGAAAGATCATCAGCAGAATTGCACAAAGAAGGGATAGTTCAACAGGAAGCCTCCAGAGATCACAGAAACGTCTTCCTTGCAGTATTTGAAGCTGTATGACAGTGTGCATTCACAGGGGCTGCTAGAGGAGGTGCAAACTGTACAATATACTTGCAGAGTGTTTTAGAAGGACAAAGGCAGGGGCTGCAACACAAAGAAAGACTTGTACCCTTGGAGGAGTCATGTATTGATAACTGGGATGCTAAAGGACAGACAACTCAGCAGATGCCAGTAATGCCTGAATTAAACAGACAGTAATGGAACATTCTAGTGGGATCTCCTCCATGTCAGGTAGCAGTAAGTAGCCACTAGCTGGAATAGCTTGTCTTACCTTCACATTACACCAAAAAAAACCAATGTATTTCTATTATAGCCCACAATCACACTAGGATTACCTCATTTTGCATTAACAGGCACTGTTTTCTGATAGAACCCTGCCTAGACAACATCTAAGAAGATTACATCTTGCCTGAAGAAGGGGCCTGAGTTGCCTCGAAAGCTTGCATATTATAATCTTTTTAGTTAGCCAAAAAAAGTTGTAATTTTGCTTGGCTTTTTTTTAAGAAGACAAGAAATAACTCACAAAGAAAAACCCTTGTAGGGAAGAAAAGGAAGAGATCTTGGGAAAGGAAATTCAGAAAGAGACCCCTTCCAGTTAGATTAGGCATGCACTTGGTGTCAACAAATTGGGAAAATACAATATACAACAGAAGTAGTCCTCTTCACAGATCTACTGTACATGGCAAGTCTGTCATTGCCACCTTAGAAACAGAACAATACAAACTACAAGGCAAAATGAAAGGATTAAAGTATTGTTATCCACATTAAAGGGTTGCTGTGAAGGTCAGAACACAAACAATAGTATATAGAAATTAACATAACACAGTAGCAATACAATTAATAAACACAATATTAAACAAAATCATAATATCAAAAAATATAAAGAGAAAATAAAACTAAAAACAGAATTAACAACACAATATACAAAATTAGGACTAAATAAACAAAAAAATAAACTTCAGCCAGAGCAAGAACCCTGACTGAAACATAACAAGGATAACCTTTGAAACAACTGTCAGCTCATAAAGATTTTCCCACCTGTCAATTAGAGCACACACTATTCCTGTATGGGACTTTGATTTACATCTGTGTGAATGGACAGCTGGTATGCTTACATAAAGAGCCAGCTATTTAAGGACAAAAGAAGGTTAGAGGTGCTGGAAACTAGAGGGTGCTAAAAGTACTTCCAGCCTGCTGTCCCAGTCATAAAAGTAAAGTGAAGTAATTCTGTGGCTGTCCAGAAGTGATCCTGGGATGGGTTTTAAATTTTCCAGACTGAATCTGAAGTAGGTAGTGGAGTTTGTGGAGAAGACTCAACTGATTTGAGGAGGAGAGTCCAGGGTCAAGAAACAAGTGTATGTATGGGAAGGATGAGAGATTAGTAAAAGAATGTTTGGAGTGTTAAATTTTGTGGTTGGCAAGTCCGCATTAAAGGTCCACCGTGGCAGGCCCACAGAGGCAGTAGAAGTGCATGTAATTTTTGGCTTATTTGTATGTTAATGCTCCCTGTGTTCATCCATCCTTTCAGTGCATTTTGTTAATAAGGGTATAATTAATTTATACTGTTTTGTTGCCTGGGTGCTTTCTGGGGGTAGATGGCATCCACCAGGGCCCTCTTTTACCATATTCTTATATTGTATGCATCAAACATTTTTATTGCTAATTAAACCTAATACTTATTTCTAGAACTTCTGTGAAGCGTATATTTGTTTGACAGGTAGAAGCAAACCTTTTGAAATTAATTGAGAAAACAATATATTATTTCTAGAGAATAATCTTTGAGATTGTAACATTATAATACATTATATAGTTACTGAAGCAAATTGTGACAATGGATTTAGTCTAAAGCATTAAAACAAAAGCAATTCCCTTCACGTCACACACAAACTCAGACATTACCCTAATTTGGATTACAGTTTTGATGGACAGCAAATTTATGACAAATAGCCATTCATGATGCTGTTGTTTTACTGTACCCAGCTGACAACATATGCAGGTTATGCAATAAAGGGCTGAACATCTTAAAATACGTTTCCGCTCGAGAGACCTGCAGCTGTTTTTTTCTGTGCTTACACTGCATTGTGAAAGAAATGGAGAAAGTGATGCATATTAATAAGACAAGAACAAAAGAGCAAGCTGGATTTTCCACAATGTATGTATTATCAGCATTTTCTTATTTTGCAGTTATCTAGCAATGAAGCAATCTTTCTTGTTATGACAGTTCTGCACAAACATAATGACAATATCTTCATGCTAGCTCCAAGAACCAAATGAACAAATTAGCAAGACTTAATATTTTCTTTCTCCCTCTTTATATCTCAAAGTAGATTTTTATTTATTTCAAAGTTATCTCCAAGTTGCACTTTAGTATAATTGTGTTCTGATTTCATTTAAATTGCACAATATTAACTATGTTTGAGTCAAATTTTTTTCAAATGTTGCAACAAAAACTGTCCATGGTGCTGAAATGGTTAACTAAAAAGCTTAATAAAATCAGTCAAATAAATGTCTTTGCATGATCTTCCCCAGTTTGTTTGAAGAGCGCTTTTATGAAGGCCAGTATCACAAAGCACTTTTCAAAATCCAATAAATTACAAGCATCCAATTTTATCAAAATAAAGATGAATCAATAGACTGTATTATCCAGCTACTGTGAAAAAGCAGGAACTGTGCTGGTGAGAATGAAAAGAGTGGATGGAAAAAAATCAATTGCCCTGACTGACACATATTCAATACCCTGCTGGATTCAGCCTAAAATCTACAAATGCATAAATAAAAATAGGCACTTCATCTTGAGCGTCCATAATCATGAAGGCAAAACATAGCTGCATAAATCACTTGACCTACAAGCTGAAATTCCCTTTTGCTCCATTGACAGTGTCTTCCACTTAGAGTGGGAGGATATTTCATGTTGCCATGATGAAGACACTTAGGTGGCCCTGGCTGAATTGGTGGCTGCTGCTATGGCTCTGTTTTACTGTAGTGAAAATTGGAGATCACTGATCCCTCACAGCCCTTTCTCAGAGAGGATGCTTATCTCTAGTGAACTAACAATTCTGAAGGCATTTGTAAGTGAGAGGTTTTAGTGCAGATTAAAAACAACATGGTGGGGGCAGACAAAGACAAGAAAGTCTGGGGTTTTTGTGTTATTTACTTAGATGCTGAGTAATCCTTTTGTTGTTTTCCAGTTTCTAACTATGGTTAACTTGTGTTTATACAGATAATGGTATTTTGTCTGGCTAGACAGCCAGACTTTGTGCTGGCAATAATCTTTGGATCTCCTGTATGAGAAGAGGCCTGATTAAAATGGATGGAGAGATGGATAATTTACATTCCACTCTTACCCTCCAGACCATCTCTATATAGTGTATAGCAGAAGTTCTCATATTGTGTTCCACCAGCAAAATTTGTGATTCTTTGATAAAATTAGTTTTTAAGATGTAATCTGTTGAAGACTGAATCTCTTGATCTCTCTGATCTCTTGAACACTGAAGTTTATAATATGTATGGAAAATGTAATAACTTTTAAAAAATGAATAACCTGCTTAAAGCTTAGACTTTATCAAATATGAATACATGAGAGTGAATAGTTCAAATCTATGTTCCATTGCTGTCTTTCTAATGCTTCCTGTCACACAGGTTGACTACAGTTACAGCTCATGAGAGGGTGTATGTGTCATATATCAGCATGCATTTTATACTCACGTTCATTGTGTGATGTCTTCCCATTTTTGATACAAAAATGCAATGGATGTTGTTTTAGAGAAATTATAATATTACTAGTCACAGTAAAGATAATAGCAAATACTTTTAAATTATTTTACCTCTCGCCCTACTTGTACCTTCAGTTTCCTTCCTTTGTATTTGTACATGCGTGAACTTCTCTTCACTCCTGCTTTTGAGCGTGTTTCCGTAAATCCTACTTCTTAGATTCTGTCATTATTTCTGAGGTGGCTTTCCCTTCTTCTGTCCATTTTTATGCTTACTGTTTTTACTCCTCTTCATGCGTCTCACACACTCCAAGAATTGTTGCATCACCAAAGCCAAACAGACCAATCAGATTACTCTGAGGAACTGGACACACAGAGCGTTTTACTATATGGTAGATATTGTGCTTATGAAAAATACCAAGGATTGCTGGCTGAGGGATGTATAATTTTAAAGAAAAGTGAAAGAAGCAGTTCACATATTTTTAATGTCATGGAAACTGATAAAGTGAGTACTGATGTAAATACAGATCAAGGTACTAGTACTAGTACTATTAGTTACGCATATGAGTCAAATAAAATTACAAAGGAAAGTGTTGTTTGTTGATATTAAACCATTAGTAAGGCATAAAAAATAAAAATACTACTTGAATAATTTATTATTATCAGATTCAAGACCGGGCGGCATGGTGACAAAGTGGTAGCACTGCTGCCTCTCAGTAAGGAGACCTGGGTTCGCTTCCCGGGTCCTCCCGTGTTTGCATGGGTTTCCTCCAGGTGCTCCGGTTTCCTTCCACAGTCCAAAGGCATGCAGGTTAGGTGCATTGCCGATCCTAAATTGTCCCTAGTGTGTGCTTGGTGTGTGTGTGTGCCCTACAGTTGGGCTGGCGCCCTGCCTGGGGTTTGTTTCCTCCCTTGCGCCCTGTGTTGGCTGGGATTGTTCAGAAGTTCAAGAAAAATCTAAAAATTATACATATAAAAAATTACCCAACCATAAAAACTTCTAGCTTGAATAAGAGAGTTGCTGCTGTCAATCACAGACTTGTAGGTGGTGGTAAGATATGGTTGGATCTGCTCAGTTGTACTGCAGGTTTTCACTTAATGACATTGACAATTGAGTAAAGAAAATACAGCTTGTTGTGTCCACAAATCCAACATGCTAAATGAAGTTTGTTTGTTCTGATGCCTCCCCCCCAGTTAAATTAATAGCAGTCAGAATGAATCATTCATTCGAATATTAGTACTGAGTGAATCATTTCTGTTCCTAAGTTAATAATCATTAATTGGGATGATGAAACCTATCTCCGTAGGCAGTAAAGTGATCAAATTCAGACAGTATTTTGATGACTGCACCTTTTGGTCTTAATTTGAATGTGCTTGATTTTAACCATTACTCGTTCACTTATTTCTAGTCCCTTGCATTTTTCTTTCTTTTTATTGATTTTATTTGAAGAAAATAACATTCCATACGATCAAGTCTAAGTTATAGAACAAAGAAAATAACATTACATTCAATCAAGCCAAACTTAACAAACCAGATTTCAAACCCCACCCGAAAGAAAGAGAGGAGAGCCAATAACAAGGGCAAATCTTTAAAAACAACAAGAAGGGAGAATATGCTTTTTCCCGATATAAATGCTTATTCTAAAAAAATTTTAATTAGATCTTGCTATATTTTAAAAAAAAGTTTTGAACAGATCCACTTAGTAAGAGTTTGAGTTTTGCCACTTTCAAATAGTATAGAACATCAGTTACCCACTGACTTATAAGAGGTGTGCTGGGATTCTTCCAGTTGAGAAAGATAAGTCGACATGCTAGTAATGTGGTAAAGATAATTATGATCTTCTCCTTTGCATTTTTCATTCCATCTTATCAAATTCGATGAAATCTATCTAGCAATAAAATATCATCTGAAATCAGAAGTTTAAGCTGGTTCTCAAAAATAAACAAATGCCACAGTACCTGAACTTGTATTGACTCACAATGAAAAGTTAAAATTCACTGAACTTATAGAAAAGTGATCTAACATTCCACATTTGTGGAGACAGGCCAGTTCAAAGACCTTTCCACCTTACTTTTACCCTTGCTGCAGATCTTCACTTTTTCCATCTTTGGTTGAGCTGCTCCTCCTATAAGGTGCAACAGGCAGCGCTACCTTCTGAGTACATAAATATTTAATACATTCCACTTTATGTTCTCACAGTTTCTTACACTCTCAGATGTTATAGATGTAAGTAGCCAACTGAACCTCCTTCTCTCAGTCTGTGACAACTTTCAGGTTAACAGCTTATCCTAAATGGCAGTTGAGACAGGCTGCCCACTTGGGTCTGTGTCTGCGATCACAGCAGCATATATTTAATTTATATAATCATTTAGAGTTGCATTATCTTAATAATAATAATAATAATTAATAATACTAAAAAAAAGAAAGTTAAAAAAAAAAGAAGGAGCGAGCACTCCTGCAAAAGTTTAGCTGCCAACTAACATTTGTTAATTAAAGTACATGGACTAATGCTAATAAGTATGTATAGGTAGGTGTATTGTACAAAGAAATCCTTCCTAGACATTCCCCAGCTATTTTTCATGGTTTTAAATTTCTTGATGTTTTGGCTTACCAAAGGCAGGATGGATATTTGACTTTGGTTCAAATAGTAATCCATCAGAGAATATATTCAAAGGTGGTTTTCTTTTTTTCACTGTCAGGAACTCTGTTAACTGGAGTTTTTATTTTCCTCTCCTCTACTTTTAGTTGGTCATATGTTCTGTTAGCAACATCTCTCTTAATACTGTATGACTTTATTTCCAGCTTGAACAGACACATTCACTTTTTTAATCATTGGCCAATTTATTATTGTTCCTTTAAATGTGCCATTTCAGAGATGCTTTTCACATTTCACTGCTCAACATAAAGTTCTTTGGAAGATCCATTTATAGGCTGGGGTGTACAGTACTTTTCCTTAACAGTGATATTGTTTCCTATTCTTTAGATATGCAGCTTAAGACTGAACTTAAAGTCTTTTTTATATGTATATATTTTTACATAACAGTTCTTTGCACAAGTATGGTCTCATATGGTTTTCATTATTCCATCTATATCAAAGGAATGTCTATTTATAAACCAGATTAGATAATTGACCTTGCTGATTTACTGCCTGTTTTTGAATTCAGAAATTCTAATGTCCAATATGGAAAGTTCATTCAAAAATGGGACTACGTATTTATCTTTAATGTGAATTCAGAATTTACACTTTTACTCTGAAACATTTCCATGATTGAACAATATGTATTGCAGGTGACACACATGTCATTATTATAATGTATATATATATAATATTATAATGTTTATTTTTATTGTGTCTTCTATTTTTCTATTCATTTTGTAAAGCACTTTGAGCTACATTTTTTGTATGAATATGTGCTATATAAATAAATGTTGATTGATTGATTGATTAACTTGTGTGATTAACTGGAGATTTTTAAAAGAATTTCATAAGGATGATGTTACACAAACAGTGTCAAATTATACTGGAAATATATGCTATTATTAAATTATACTAATTCATGTGATAAATGCAATGGATTAGTTTCGTAGGATATTGTGGTTTTAAGATGAACTTTAACAAGAGTACTGATATTTTTATTGAACAACCCCACAAAAAGTTGAAATGGAACCATTTCTTTATCATAATCGAATTCACTTTATTGGCCATGCACACTAATGTGTACTAGAATTTGATAGTATTGGTGCAACACACAAGGGCAACACACAATACAAATGATAAATATAAAAAGATAAAATATGAAATGATAAAATATGATGCAACATCCAAGGCAATACAAAAAATAGATAGTAGGATTTAAATGTCCAGGCAGTCTACTGTACAGGTATACATAGATACTAATTAGAAGCTCAAACCTGATTAGTAAGAATAACTGAACTTGGAACCAGACAGTAACAAATGAGGTAGGAATGGATCCAGTGATGGCTGTGTAGAACTGGACCAAAATTGCTTGAGGGAAGTTAAATTTACTCAGGAAAATGTCCTTTTAAGACTGAACAATATGAAAATGAAAACAATAAAACATGTCATTATTACATTTACAGCAGAATAAATGTAACATAATATTATATTCTGAATATTGTATTAATACCATATTAGTGTTAAATAGATGTTGTAATCAAATCTTTGTAACTCTGCTGATTTTCAAATACATTTTTAACTAACGTGTTTATTCAAGGCATCCAATAAGCTCTTCATTTCCCCTCCACTTTGTGATCTTTTGCTCGATACAACTTCATTAAGGCTGAGGAGTGTTTCTCCATATTTCCTTCAGGTTTATCTGTGTAATCCTTTCAAATTCAGCACAGGCCTGTGTTACATGTGAAATATAACAAATAAATAAACACAATATAACTATAATTATTACAAAATTTTTAATACAATTTTAAGACAAAGAATACTAGTATCTAACCCTGCCCAAAATACTATGGAAGTCATCCAAGTAATTTCATTTATGCTTTAAGACACCACTTTCTGTTTTCAAGGTTAAGACTATTTTGTATACATTTACACACTATATGATTAAAGTAAAACATAAGATAGCATGCGATAAAAAATGCACAAAATTCTAAATATATAGGATTTTATATTTAAACACTTTGTCAGTCTACTGTTAACAAGTGAACCATGGCTGTATAAAATGTTACAGTTGTTCTGTTTTACTATATATTTGTTTATATTAAAGTAACATTAAAACAAGAAAATAAATAGTAAAGTAAGCACAAAGATTTTTACCAGAATTTACTAATATCAACAGCACAACATTGAATATTTCTGTTACAATATGATCTGAAGGCAGAGCTTACCTGTTTCTCGAGAAAAGTTCACTACTTGCTCATCCATATTTCTTTTCTTAGCCTCTTCCTCAAGCAACACTCTTTCCTTTTCCAAAGCACTGTCATCCTGCCAGATTGGACGATTTGAAAGAAAATTCACCTCAGATTTGTTTTTTATTAATTTTTCTGGTCTTCCACTTCTGTGCACCCAGCATATTTAGGTTTCTGGTAGTAGTTGGCTATTTTGAATTCAATACTCATTTTCCAACCCAACCAGCCAGAACCAGATGCTACCTCAGTCAAGCATGGATGTTTGGAAATCAGTGCTAAGGGGACTTTCTCAAATTCAGCATCATTTGGGTAAGCTTTGTAAAAGCATATTACCTTGCATTTTTGTCTAGTATCTCCATTTGCATGTCACGAGTAACATCCAGAGTTCTGGTGTTTTTTTATATAAGCTTATTTTCCTTTTTGAAGATGAAGTTCAGGTTCAAATGAATATATGGGTGTAGGAAACTTTTCTGCCCAGGACCTGTCACTTTAATTTGGTGCGTGGAAAGGCTGACTAGAGATGCCTGCAGTGTCTAAAGTGAAATCTGACAAATTTGCTTCCTCCTCTTGTAACTGGTGATAGAACAATGTTATAGAAAAGTCTCAAATTTGCTTTTTCAACAGGGAACTCTCGCACATCGGTTACATTGCACAATTCATTGTTAAAATCGGGATCTTCATATTGTATGTAGAATCCACTTTGGACATGAAACATTTCACACAGCTTGGCACTGAAGTCACCTAATGATGATGGGATGCTAGGTACTGACAGCTTTCTCATATTGTCTGGATCAAGTATTACTCTCAGTTGTATTTGCAAGGCCCTTTGCCAAAACATAAAATCTCACTAAAATGACTATAAACCTATCCTCATTAAAACCTTAATAAACTAGAAACCTCTTGAGTGATACCATACATCTCATTCAAATACACTATGCTATAAGAGTGTAGTAATCTAGAGTGATCTGAAACAATATCTGTATCAGTCTTACCAGCATCTTCACATGCTCTAAGATGTTTAATATACCAAGTGTCAAGTTTCTCAATAATAGAAGATAAAATAATTTCCACATTAACAAAGTTCAATATTCTGCAAAATCCTGTAATCCAAGGGTATGTCCAATCACTATAAGGGTGCTTTTGTGAAGTCCTATATTAATGGTAACACTGGGATAAAGTAAAGATTGAGAAGTGAAGAAAGCCATAGTTAGCAAACAGTCTGTCATTCAAGGTGACTAGGGTTTAATATGTTGGGTATATATGGACAGTGAGACCGGTAAGAGGTGAAAGGTAAACAGGTATACAGCTGGTTTCAAAATTTTTTCCTATCCCTCAATAAAAAAAGAATCTAAGAGGTTACTTAATGCTTAGTATTTACTTTTGTGTTAGGTGCCTCTGATAACACAATTGTCATTAACTTCTGAGTTCCTCCAAACAAGGTTTCATAAACTATTGCAAAAAGCACCACAAACAAAAAGGTTCATCAGCTTTCACTTTGTGTAACAAAAAGAGCAAAACAAAAAATCTTTATGAAATAAAAGTTATCTTATACAAAAAATGCTCTGTAACAAAAGAAGCTCCAAGGAGCCGAAAGAGTATAGAGGGAGTTGCTTTCAAAATGAGGAAATACAGTGGCAAGCAAGTCAAAAATACAAAATTCCCAAAGACTGTTCAAAAATATAACAAATAAGAAAAATCCAGTACATATAGTAATCAAAAGAGAACTCACCAGAACCCAGCACATATGCACAATTTACCACAGGACACTGCATGTTCTTTAACCCTTTATAGGGTTCCTTGACAGAGAGGAACATGTGGCCCCGCCCATTGAGGAACCACCCATAAAATACATTAAAATCAGTAGAAGCATGGATAGATAAAAATTAAATATGTACAAAACTAATAAAAAAAACACAAGAAAAAATTATGTGAAGCAAGCAGTGACTCAGGACAAAGGAGCTTTGAAGAATGCAGTGATTCCACACACTTGGCAACTTTCAGTGGATCTTTGCTAACATCCAAAGGTACAATCTCTATCTGAGCTTCTCCTTGGAATCAGATCCTGAGCAACAGCAGCATGAAAACCTACAACAGATTAAATAGGTTGGTATTGCACACTTTGGGGTGGATGGTGCAAAGACAGTGGTGGCAAAAACTGAGGGGTATAACAGTGTTGAAGAGACTTGGCTTCAGCCGCAGGTTTTGCAAAAGCATGAATCATACGTGTTGTGTTGTTTGCTGGCTAGACATTGCAGCAGACTTTTACAGCTCTGACAGTAATTTGCTCCAAAATGTACTGGAAATTTAAATAAAAAAAAAATTTTTTCATCATCCAGATTATTAGTTCTTACCAAAAAAGGCAAGGCCTAACACAGCTTCAATGTCTTTTAAATAATAATGACCTTCGGCTTGTGTAACAAAAAGGGTAAATGAAGAATCTTCACAAAATTAATTTTTTAATATACAAAAATGTTCTGTACCAAAATTGTCTTCAAAAATAGGTAACTCAGTGCCAAATAAATCCAAAATACATAATTCCCAAACAGAGTATAAACTGCAGTACACAACAATAATAAAAATAGGGTTTTGCCAGATTCTTTAATATTTTATTATTATCATGATCATACATTTAATGTAATGATCACTTATGGAACATAGGTTCAAAATGTATTTCTCTGCTAACCGTAATGATCTTTTCTCATTACTTGATTATTTTTGACCTGTTCTTGCCGTTACCTGTATAATCACAGATTAAATCAAGAACACAGCAACATCTAAAGTGCACATCTGCTTCAATATTTGTGACTATTAGGTAAAACTTAATTATAGAAAACAATATAGATAAACAGACATATAATTATAATACATCTCTGAAAGAGGGCTTAGATTCAGTAGCCCCTCTCAAAACTAAAGTAATTAAAATGCATAGAATCTCTCCTTGGTTTAATTAAAATACCTGCGCTCTTAAGATAGAGTGCTAACAACTTGTGTGTAGATGGAGAACAACAGAGCTAAATGTCTTCCAGACAGCCTGGACAAACAGTGTTAAAAAGTACAAACAGCTTTTTCTCTGGCCTGCTCTGATGCGTGTTCTTGATTAATACATAAAACAGCTTTTCTCAACCTTTAAGTATTTGCGACCCAAGTTTTCATAACAGTTTTAATCGTGCCCCCCCCTAACATTTTTTTGAAACGTAGATGCATATTTTATTATACCTACTTAACTTTTATCGACATTTATCTAACTCTATATTTATTGTTCTAGTATCAGAATGCAGTTTAAGTTAATTTGTTTTGGTTTCAACATATGTTTTTTTAAATTTATTGATTCTTGTTTTCTTTTTTTCACATCTTCACGCCCCCCTTTTTGTTACTTTGCGCCCACCTAGGGGGTCCCGCCCCACAGGTTGAGAACCACTGATATATAACCAGAAATAGTTTTTCTTTACACGTTTAGAAAGGTATCTGATTTGACAAATAGAAGTTCTGAACTGTTGTGCAAAATCCCTACAAACATTAGCAGTACAATTTTAAAAAATGGTTTAATAATAACTAGCCATTCCCTGCAGCTCTGGCCGCGTAGTAGTGAAACAGGACAAACTTTAAACATGAATGAACAAACAGATATCGCTAGCTAAGCGGAATCAAGGTACACTTCAAAAAGCAGAGGTAGAGTGACTCAAACGGAGGCTGCCGCATGAGTAAGGAGAGCCCTGAACAGCTCCCTACTTCTGATGTCACGCTTCCCCCTCTTCTGTCTCAGATTAGCATGAATATATCACTCCTGCAAGTGAATTATGATTCTTACTACAATGAGTGCTAGAACACAGGGTCACGGGGTCTGCTGGAGCCAATCCCAGCCATCACAGGGCGCAAGGCAGGAACCAATCCCGGGCAGGGCGCCAACCCACCGCAGGCTGATATTTTTAATATATTTAAATGATTTAGATAGGAATATAAGTAACAAGCTGGTTAAGTTTGCAGATGATACCAAGATAGGTGGATTAGCAGATAATTTGGAATCCATTATATTATTACAGAAGGACTTGGATAGCATACAGGCTTGGGCAGATTTGTGGCAGATGAAATTTAATGTCAGTAAATGTATAGTATTACACATAGGAAGTAAAAATGCAAGGTCTAAATACACAATGGGCGGTCAGAAAATGCACCTTATGAGAAGGTTTTAGGAGTCAAAATGGATTCTAAGCTATCGGCTTCCCAACAGTGTTCAGAAGCCATTAAGAAGGCTAACAGAATGTTAGGTTATATAACACGATGTGTGAGGGCCCTGCCCCCTCCCCTCTCCTTGGTCTGCTGCATTTCTCTTGGAATTGTGCAAATAAATCAGTACCGCAAGCAAACTGTGATACTTAGCGCGATCATAGAAGCTGCCAAAGCAACCAGAATGTTTAGGCAAATTATAGAAAAAAACCAGATCTAAATCCGTTAACTAGTTCTCTCGTGAAAATCAGACAGACATACAGATAGACAGGCAGATGTTGGATAGTATATATATATAGAGATTGCTCAAGGAGTTCCATAAGCACATAAGTCCTAATTGACTTTTAGAAGTTGCCCACTGGAGGATGTGTGGGGTGGGGATACCATCAAAACCTTCACTAGAAATAAAAATGGGCTTTGAAGAATCTTTATAAAATAATAGATTTGTTTTTAACAGAATCCAAAGGCACAGTCGTTAAAAGAACATAGGTACAAAAAATCCATGAAATTACAAAGCATAAAGCAAAGTAAATATAAGTAACACTCCACTTCTTACTCCCTAGCATGTTCAAAATGAGCTTCCAGGAACTGTGGAAGGTTCTTGAATATACAGGGTGGAGGGCAGTTCCTGGCAGTGATTGGCAGGTGGCTCTGCCCCTTGGGGAACCACCCACAAAGCACATGGGCATAATCAAATAAACACATAGAATAATTTATATAATAAACAAAAGTAACATTATTACATATAAATGGCACAAAATTAAGACAAAACAGACAAGAAACATTTAGACCCTGTCACAAGAAACCTAATGAAAACCTTGCTTGCTGTTCTGATAGCACCTATTCTTAAATGGCACAGTTCCTAATGACATAAATGAGTCAATGATCAAACCACTGTTGAAAAAAATCAGAACTACTTTGAAATATGCTTAATAATTATAGACCTATTTCAAACATATCTTTTTTTTCTAAGACATTTGAAAAAGTAGTTGCCATGCATTTTTAGATTCACCTTGCACATTAAGATTTACTTGTGAAGTTTCATCTTGTATTCTCACTGCTTATTGCACAGAAATTGCTTTTGTTATAGATAATATTTTAATATATTCTGATAAAGTAAATGCTACAATGATTATGTTGCTACATTTAAGGACATCCTTTGACACCACTGACCAATCTATTCTTGCTCAAATTCAAATCAATATCAGTGTGTACAGAAATGTGTTAACAGTCCACCATTATTATCTTTAGAAGTATATGGTATCCTGCAGGGCTGAATACTCTGACCTTTACTGATTTCACTTGACATGCTTTATTAGATGACATAATATTCACCTTAATTCATATACAGATGATACACAGCTGTACCTTTTTCAGATCAAATAACATTTCTCTTATAGCATCATTAATTAATTTGTAAAATGATATATTGTCAAGTTCTGGTGTTTTTATGGTTACTTTGTTGTAATTATTTTCACTGCATTCTTCATGATGTTGTCCTTTTTGAGTGTCACACACTTAAGGCTGCTTTGCTCTTATTAGGCTGCTGTTACACGTGTGTCATCTTGTGACCTGTGAATGTGCTTTTCACAAAAAGATTTGAAATTGTAAGCTAGTTAATCGAATGGCAAGGGTTTTGTTATCCCATATTCAGTAACTAGAAAAGTTAAAGAGCAGGAGTTTTTGTGTGTGAACTGCCCATTTCAGGTTCCACCACCTTAATCATACTCTTCAATTTTCTTATCTGGACATGCTTGAGTGTTGTCATTTTCTCATTAAGGTAGTTTGATAATCTTTTAAATAATCCTCAGAAAGAACTTAAGTCATTGTCACTTCATTGATGACAAGTTATCCAGGTTCTAATGCAGCAAAGTGCAGTGCACTCTTGATAGTAATTCCCAACTCAACTCAACTCAACTTACTGTACTTTGCCTAACTGTTGGTATGAAGATCAATAGAATAGTTTTTTTTTTTTTTTTTACCAGGCACAATGCTGTCCATATTGATAAAAAGATATGTTTGTTTTCATAGGACTCTGCTTTGGTACTCTACTCTCATGGGAAGTTCAGACTATTCTATCTGTCCTTATTTTAGTGAGTAGTGGTTGACAACACTACTCATGGATCCTTTATGTGTTTTGATGACTTTTAAACACTTACCTTACCTTACCTTAAACTTGCTGAGGATAGTTCTGAAACTTTTTTAATTTTGTCTTTTAATGTTCAGATGAGAAGCTATAAAAAAACTTAATGTTCTTAAATGACATAGTAGATATACATGACATATCAACTAAGAGCAAAGTGTTTTTGAAAGCTTGACACTCAGAGAGAATAACATCACAAAAATGCAGAGAATGCATGCAAGAATAAAAAAATAAATGTTTTAAAAATTAGACCAAAACACTTTTAAATGAATAGCAGACCTTGGCATACAGATTTAATAACTGTCACAGTAGAATGCACCCAAGTTGCAGTAAAATAGCTCCCATGCCTTATAAACTCTTTAATCCTACTTCTATTTGTGTATTTAGAGATGATCATTTATACAGTATATCTATTCAGGGCCATGATTTTAATTTTTCAACATGGCTGCCTCAGCTGCTCATAGTTGATGTTTAATTTTAGGTAAACGGATCACTTCACCTCCAGCCTACACACACAATCTTCTATTTACTCTTTGCTCATTACTGCTTTCTTTTTGGGTATGACTGTCTTCTGAGAAAACAGAGCAGACCACTTCCTACCATTTTCTTTTCTTTCCTCTTTGTCTCTCATAATTGAAATAAAAGATCATTCTGAAAGGTAATTTATCATATAACAACGGAAAGTGAAAGCAGCTGTCATAATGGCCTTTTCTATTCATCCCACAGGACTTCAACACAGGTGCATGATGGCTGAGGAAATACAAAGGGAGGCTTACAGCAATTCATTCGGGTGCTGATACCTTACTTTAGAGTGCTGACTAATATCAGTTCATTATTGAAGGAGACTTATTTCACAGAACATGATATTATAAGTCACATAATAAAATATTTAACAGTGAAGGACTTGTCAATAAGCTAAAATACTAGATGACAAAAGAAAATGAAATAATGTTGATTTCAAACAGGAAAATAATAATGTTTGTACTAATATAAGATATGAATCCCTTTTGATGCAAGCATTTGCAGCAGTTTATTCTAATTTATGCAACTGTATGGATGAGCATTACCAGCCCAGCCTGAAGGCACCAGGACACCTTCAATACAAGCACACTTAGCACAGTAAGCAGTCGATTTGTAGTGTGCTACTAACGTTATTAGATAATAACTTGAATAGATGTTCCCCCTGTGCCAGCTGGGAGAAGACACACAAAGATAACAAGAGAATTAATTGGGAACAGGTGCGCTCCTGTCAAAGATTTATTTTATGATGATTTAATTCATTTTAACACATGTCTCTCTCACTTTGAAGAATTATTTTAGATGTCCACAGAGCAGCACAGCTTAAAGATATGGCAAAGAGGTGGGTCTAATGTCTAAATGAGCAAAGAGTTCAACGTCCTGCACACATTGAAAAAGTTCCAACCATGTTGGAGAAACAAACATTTGTCCAAAATGTCTACATCCACCACAGAGTCAGTTCAGTCATGTCTACTATTTTCCTCCAGATTACACTGCCCCATACATCCACCTTTATCTTCCTATTTCCAGTTATTCAAAGCAATGTCAATTTTGTAAAGTTTAAAATCTTATATTAAAATCTACAACTATCCAACCTTCATTTTTTTTTTGAAAATATAACAAAAACATTACTTGTGCACAATGGGTATGCTCAATCTAGTTTCCAGTATTTCTTTACATGAGCAAAAATAACTTCTACTATTTCCATAAAGGACAACATGTGGCTTCTACATATGAAAACATTGTAAGCATTGGGCGGACCAAGTAATATCAGATAAGTTTGTTATGTTATATATCCCAATGTCAAAAAAGAATGAAGCCATTGTATCCTCAATAAATGTCTGTTAAAGTACATGTTCTGGAACCTTTTCACATTTTCAAAAAATGTTTGTTTTAGGACTACAAAACTAGGACCTAAAATACATGAATAAAACTTGCACCTCTAAAGTATCAAAAACAGTGCATTTATTTTATTAAATTCATAATTAAGGTCTACAAAAGGGAGATAAGAACGTAAAAACCCTAAAAAATTGGTTCCACTGATTCTGTCTATCCTGTATAGGTTCTGCTGCTTAAACTTTTCTACAAGGTGCAGTGCTTGCCCATCCACCTGGAGTCACTTACAATCCAGCTCTGTTAAGGATGACCATTCCTACACTACCAGGACAACATGTTAGCCTTACCAGTATGGGCTTCTGCTGTCCCTTTACGAATAATCTTCAAGGTTTCCTCAGGCAGCTTGTGCACTTCTCATTCCCTAAAATATGCAGTATGGTCTTACTCCTCTAAGTAATATACAGGCAGTCCCCAGGTTATGAATGAGATAGGGACTGTAGGTTTGTTCTTAAGTTGAATTTGTATGTAAGTCGGAACAAGTACATTATTTTAATAAATGCTATTGTTGACTGACTGTAACCAAGTGCTCTGCCAGTGAATGATGGAGTTTCACCTCTCTCTGACCTTTTTTTTATTTCTACTTTATTTTCAATGGTGATGGTTTTTCTCTTCTTTACTGTATCACCAGCACGTGCATCAGATTTGTGTTTCAGAGACATTGTTGAAGGGTGAAGACAAAAGATTAAGATGAGCTCTTCTGCACAGCACTGTACATGCTATCACAGCAGGAAGGAACCCTTCATCAGCATGTCTGGTGTACTGACGAGAGACAGCTTCCTGCTATGTACATAAAACTACAAGCAGGCTTGCTATTGAGAATGAATGGGGGCAGTGAGGGGTGGTACAACACCCGCCCACCCCACAGTCACCTCCACTTGCATACAGTATGCTGCCTGCAGCGTTATCCCACCGAAAGTGAACAGGGTGCTGTCAAAGGTGGGTAGTGAATTGCCCACCACTGCCCCCATTCAAATGGCAGCCACCCGTGGCACAGTACAATGTTGCCCCCAGCCACCCCATTCACCCTAAATGGTCTCCGTTCAGCCACAACTGGGTCACTACTTGCAGCATCACCAGCCGCCCACCGAGAATGAATAGGGCAGCCATTTGAGGGACACAGCGAGGCTGTGTGGTGGGTGGGCAGTGAAACACCCCCCTCTGCCCCATTCAGCCTCTACCCAGTTAGGAGCAGTAGCTGCAGCGGTATGGTCGGCGGTGCAGCAAACAGCCCCACTCCGCCCCATCAAGCCTGCATCCTGCACACGAGCGACTGCTGTGCACCCAGCTGCCCACTGAGAATGAATGGGGTGCAGCTCCTACCAGCCCATTCATCTACCGAAGCCGCCCAAGAGACACTTCACTGAGAGAGCAGCAAAACTGCCCCCCTCCAGCCTCCGTCCAGCCACCGCTTGCAGCGTCCCCAGACCGGAGATGACAGAGTGGCAGTTACTGAGGAGCCTGGATCGCATCCCCCAGACAGATGAAGGAGCAGCTGCGGCCCCATTCGTAAGTCGTATGTCGGATCTCCATAACTTGGGGACTACCTGTATTTTGTCTTTGAAAGGTCATAGAGGACAGTTATGTACTCCTGTCAGTCCACCCTGAGCTGTCCCTTAAAAGGGGACCACTTTTTGGTCAAGTGATCTTGTATCCTCCCAGAGCATATCTGACAGATGGTTGACAAAGGGTTGGTCACCCACTCTCTAACATCCAAGGACAGCATTACATACAGTATTTCTATTTAGACTATCAGTTTCTCTTCCTTATATTGGTGCTCTGAACTTTTGCACTTTTGAGTATCCTTGACTGACCTGGTCAGCTGCTCCTAAGCAACTTTCTCACAATATCACATCTAGATGGTCTCTGTAAGAGGTCTGTCATAGAACATTTCCCTAACCTGCCCTACTAAGGTGGCTGAGGTGGTGTCCTTGCCTCAGCCATCTTTTGCCAACCAGGCATTCTTTAACAATGTATATAACATATTCTTCCCTGACCACATAATTCCACCCATTCCCATCCTTATCCATGACTGTATACATTCTTCCACATTCAGCCATGCTTGCCCACATCCATTCATTGTCATCCATGTGGACCAACATTGTGAACATTCATCTATATCCCTATCTGTGTTCTTCTCTGTCAGTCTATGTACAGGTAGACACTTTATTGTCATAACTATGTTAGTTGTATGAAATTTGATTTGGTATACCTAATTCAAACAAGAAAAAAGCAATACAATCAAATAGGGACAAAATAAATCATTATTTATTAACAGATTTAAAAGAACCAGCTTAACAAGTAACCATTTACCAGAGATACATTTACCAAATTATTGCAGAACAATTTTTGGTAAAAAAAGTTTCACTTTTCCTATGTTTTTCCATGATCAGATAGCACTTATATGAATCTATACCCAATTCAGTTTTCAGTTTCATAACATCATATCATATTAAATTTATATTCACTATTATTTGCTTAGAAGACGCTTTTATCTAAAGGTCAACATAACTGAGCCAACATCAGACTGAGGGGTTGCTTGAGAACAAGTGTTACAGGACAAGGGTACAAAAGTGATCATGACAAAAAAGAGCTCAAACAAAAACTACAAGCTAGTTAGAATTCCTAGATCATACAAACCTAACAGCTATTAGTTATATATTGGACAAGAGGTTGAGCTGCAAATTCTGTCAAATATGGTCTAATCTTGATATTGTGTAGAGTAAATATGCAAGACTAAGAGACTGTAACAACATGGCTGCTGAAGGACAACAGGTCATCATTCAACACTCTAAGGTTGCTTACCAATTGGTAGGTGTTAGCAAAAATAAGCAGAACTGAAAAAGATGGAGTGCTGAATAGACAGATAAGATGGGATAAAAAGGTACGCCTTTCCCAGGTTGAGCTGGAGAATGTGTTCCTGTACCTGTCATTCCTGGAGGGATTGACAGGTACAGTATAGCACTGATAAAATAAACTATGCGACGGGATGGTAGGGCCTAGCAAGGTGTTGTATACAGAGAAGAGGAGAGGACCCAGCAATCATCCTTGAGACACCTCTGTGCTTGCCTGGTGCACCCTTGACATCTTTCCATGGCAGGACACATGGTACGATCTGCCCAAGGGATAGGGAGAGGGAGGCAAGGAGGATCTGGTGGTTCACCATGTCAAAGGCAGAAGAGATTAATTGTTTGGAGATCTAGTGGTCAACAACCATAAGTAGAGCTGTCTTGGTGGAGCGGCCCTTCTTGAATCCTGACTGATTAGGATCAAGCAGTCAAGAGATTTGTTTGGAGACAGCAAATTGAAGTGTTTTGGGTTGAAAGGAGAGGAGAGACATATCATATATCATTTAACGATTTTCTTTATCCTCAGATACACTTCAACACAAATATGTTGTGTGAATTAAAACTTTTCTTTTTGGTTAGCAGATCAATAACCTTTATAGAATAAAAGCTCACTGTGAGAAGAATTAGACTTATGATTTGTTGATTAGTTGATTTGTTTCGAACCTTTTTTTTTCTTTTTTAAAACTTGAGTTATGTGTATGGAATGTTATTTGATTTTAATAAATGCAATAAAATTAAAAAATAAATAAATAAATCTGCTCTGTCATAGACCATTTCAACTTTTTACATTGTAACAAGGTGCTATATAGGCACCCGACCCGCCACAGATAGACACGGAGGCACGTATAAAAAACACAAAGACTTTATTTTTCTTCAGCTGTGGGACACGTCTTCCCCGTGCCACACAGCCCAAACACAGTCCCAAGGCACAACAAACACCACCAACAATCGTTTCTCCTTGACCACCATTCCTCCTCAAGCTTAGTCCTCCTCCTCCTGACTCTGGCTCCTTGAGTAGTGGTGGCTGGCCCTTTTTATAACCCACCCGGAAGTGTTCCAGTTGCTTGACCACCTGGTCCTAAATGCACCTTCGGGTGGGGCTGAAGATTCATCCAGCCAGGCTGCTGAATCCATGCAGCTCCCCCTACCGGCCATCAGAGCCCTCAGCCAGGCTGTGGAGGACTCCATCTCCCATGGAGCCCTGCGGGTGGTTGGGGAATCACCGTTGGCTAGGGAGGCTGTCACCAAGCGTCCTGGGGGAGGTACTGGACTGCCCATGGTGGCTCCCCCAGAACTTTAAGCAGCAGGGGCGTCCCTGCCGGGCATGGGACCTGGCTGTCCTTCACAACATTTATAGTTGTACATTTGCACCTATATTTTAAATTTTAAATAGAAAAAAAGACAAGTTCTTGTGGTTATAGTGATTCAGAAAATTTTCCTAATGTTTGTGCAAAATTTACCCTTAGTTTCCAACTGTGTCCCAATGTTCTTGGTGAACTAATTTTAAAGTAACAGTCTTGATCTACTGTAGTAATTCCTTTCATAATTTTGAACATTTCATTCATGTCTCATCTTAATCTCCTTTTCCTGAAACTGAGAAGGCCAAGCTCTTTTAATCTTTCTTTATAAGCCATCCCCTGTTGTCCTGGAATAAGCCCAGTTGCTATTATCTGGACTTTTTCTAGTGCAATTTATCCATGGAATGAAGAGTTTTAGAGGAAGATGGATGCATTTTTATTTTAGTAAGTTAAAATTATCACATAAGGCAATGTTCTTTACAGGGTGAGGAAAGTCTGTAAAATTATTTAATAATCATAAGGTCTGGGCGTTCAACCAAGAATATTATTGTCATAGCTGTCAGTTCTTCTTTTCTGACTGCTGACTTTTCCAAGAGGTTATATTTAAACTAGCTTAGGTCTAAACTTAAACTTGTTATATTCAAGCATTAGTAATTAGTATTACAGTTCAATAATTTCAAATTAACAGATTTAAATAATCATGGCTTTACATAATTTGTAAATCATTATAATTCCACAGTCACTCTGTCATCACTGTCAAATTCTAGCCATGCTCACCAACTGCTGCAAATATGCTCCATCCCCATTTATTTCCATCCATGACTTGTCTCTCCTTTTTCATTCTTTCATCTGGAAAAATGAACTGAGCTGGAGATTCTACGGCCACTGTTAGACAGTAAGATAATCCTCTTTTGCCTTCATCAGAATAGTATACTTCAAGATTTTATGCTTCATTCCCAGCTTTCACTGACCCTTTATGGCTTGTCTAGTTTTAGATGGAATCAAAGTTAAATGAAAATAAATACTTGATTAAACCTTTATAATTTAAAACAATCTGGTTCCATTATGTAATTAAATAAAAAACACCAACTAAATTAGGCAGACAAAACAAAAAGCTCTAGTGATTTCAGGCTTCCCATCCAATTTTTAATGAGCTGCCACAATGCCCATCCAGTTGGAACAGAGAATCTTTTATTATTATTATTATTTATTTTTTAACAGAATTTACTGCTTTCTTGCTTCTTAAAATTAAAAAATAATTAATCTCCTCCAGTTTGCACCACTTAAGAATTTTTGTTTAAATTTTATCTCAGGTTGACAAAAATTAAATCTTTTTTTTTTTTAATAGGAAACATCTGTAAAACATATTTTTACAATAATTTGCTTCCAAAGAAAGAACCTAGCTGTGCTTCACTGCCTTTTGTGAAAGACGCAGGTGCAACAGATAAAGCAAAGAGAGCTTCACCGCTTTGATTAACTAATAATTCTATTGCTTCAGCACAGCCTCCACATTTCTATAGATGAGATACTGCACATGTCATGTATACGCATCTGCAAAGTGTATAAAGAAATGAATATAAATTGAGTGTCTTTTTTTAGAAACTGCTTTTCACTCAGTTTGAATCCTGCCTAGAGTGCCTCATACACATTGTCTGCAAGCTATGCCCATGTTTGTGTAAATGACTTGTGACATTGACCTCACATATGGGAGTGTGAGTGTGTGTGTGTGTGTGCTCCTTCATGAACTGGTGTCTCCCTGACTTGCTTCCTCCATAGTACCCATTGCTGCTATGATCACTTACTGAAACACTGGGTGCTGATGGAATTGAGGGTGCTGTGAAAATAGTGCATTATCTAAGAGTCTGTTTTTTAGGGTATTATAAATTAATAAGAGACTACGTCCAATGTAGTTCCTTGTCTCAAATAACACACATTAGTTAAAAAGTAATGAACAATAATCAGATTGGGAATCAGATGGACACACCGCCACATGCAGGAGAAGACAGACCGACTGAGCACCTTTGCTAATGCGGTAGGGCTGAAGGTAAGCCGGAAAAAGATTGAGACAATGATCCTAATCATATAGAATCCAATACCTGTGAAGAATGATGGGCAGGACTTACCAATCATGGACATGTTCACCTATCTCGGCAGTGTAGTCAGAATAGATGGTGGCACTGGAACAGATATTCAGAGCAGGCTCAGTAAGGCAAGAAATGCCTTCAGACCTATGAACTGTGTATGGAGATCAGTTCAGTATAGTATTCACACCAAACTGTGCCTCAACCAGAGTTGTGTCTTGTCTGTACTACTGCATGGATCTGAGTGTTGTAGAATAGTGGGAAACAACATTGTCAAACTGCCATCCCTTCACATGCCTCAGAAGTATATGCCGCATCTTTTGACCACAGAAAATTTCCAAGAACTTCTTGCTCAATGCCACCAAGTTGACATGAACACCATTCTGATGACAAGGTGATGGAGATGGATAGGTCACGTGTTGAGGGGGAATGCAGATTCCATCACCAAAACTGCTCTACACTGAACACCAGAAGGCAGAAGAAGAAGGGGGTGCCCAAAAACAGAAATTAAGGCATACAGTTGAAAAAAAGCATGAGCATGAATATGACCTGGGGAACTGTGGAAAAACTGGCCAAGGATAGACAAGGGTGGATGAACTTTGCTGCTGCCCTACCTTGAATTACTTTATATAGTACATACCAGACTGGTGCTCCTCAATTTCATATACACAACATTCATGTGTGACTGTGATGGTGCGGGTCCTGCTCCATGCTTCCTCTTCCAGATTTGGGAGCCTTTCGAAGTCAACACCATCACTAACGTAACCGAATTAGCTGGCAGATGAGGACAAATCACAATTGGAGCAAGGGGAAGGTGCATAGTGCAAAAGTGCCTTTATTACAAACAAAACCAAAACAGTGTTCACAGTGCAGTGCTTCAAAGTTAATAAATAAATAATCCATAAAACGATGAAAATCCAAAAGTTTAAACCCAGGCTAAAAACATGAATAAAAACCTACAGCAGCCATTGGGACAAATGAGCTAAGCACAAATCCTTCCATGTCTCCCCAGCTCACCCATGGCTTGCTCAGCTGGTAGAGACTTCAGCAGCCACGGTCCTCTCACTCCCTACCCCCGTCTTAGCTGCCTCCGCTAGCGTCTGCCAGACCACTCGGGGTCAGTTTTCCTCTTGCCCTACTGCTCACACACGAAGTCATCGCTCAGATTCCAGTAGACGACACCACCCCACTCCTCAACACATTCTATGGGTACGATCCGTCCCTCAAGCACTGATCCCTCGCTCTGACACGGGACCCCTGACTGGGCTGCCTTCTCTCTCTCCCTCTCCCTCTCATCTTCGGTCACTGCCCCAATACCGCACTCTTGTTCTGCAAGCCTCTCTTTCTGTGCCGCCCGTACTTATACTGCTCCGTAGGCACAGCGTCTCAATCACACATCACAGGAAGCCAATAAAGCAATGGAGAACGATCACACCTTTATGTGCAGGTGCGTCTGGCCCCAATAACTTAATCAACACCGACGGAGACTGAACCAGCCAATGGATTGTTTCAAAAAAACGCTATTTGGAGCAATTTTTGAGTTGGATAGATAGATAGATAGATAGATAGATAGATAGATAGATAGATAGATAGATAGATAGATAGATAGATAGAATTTTATTTATTCCCAGAGGAAAATTTTGGCTTTTAATAGAAGGTCTTTAAATAAATAGGTAAATAAATAAATAAACACACACACACTTTGGTCTGAACACACACCAGAATTACTATAAAGCAAGAAAATTAAAAAGAAAGAAATCTTCTGACTTGGCTGTTCCAGTCACAGTAAAGCATTATGCAGATGCTATTGCTGTTGCTGTTGGTGAAAATGGGCCTCAGCTGCATTTCTTGATACACATTGATTTCATTGGCTGAAAGTCCTCATGTTTAGTGTGTCGGTGAGAGGATGTGCCATATTGTTCATAATAGCACTCAATTTTATTTTAATTTTCTCCTTTGATACTATGTCCAGGGGATCCAGAGTGTATCCTATAACTAAGCTTGCCACTTTAATTAGCTTATTGATTCGGTGAGAATTTCTTGAAGTGATCTTACCAGCCCAGCACTCCACAGTACAGAAGATCACATTGGCCATTACAGAGTTATAGAAGATGTAAATGATGTCACTTCCCACATTGAAGGAATGCAGTCTCCTAAGGAAGTAGAGCCTGCTCTGCTCTTTCTTATATAGTTCCTCTGTATCCCAAGACCAGTCCAGCCTGTCATTAATGTGGACTCCCAAGTACTTAAGGGAGTGGACCACCTGTACATCCATTCCTTGTACAGTCATCATACAAAGAGGCTCTTTGGTGAGGTGAAAGTAATAACCAGGGGCCTCATGCATAACGCCGTCCATAGAATTCACACAAAAACATGGTGTACAGACAAAAGTGGAAATGTACGTATGCACAAAAGAATTTAGATGTGCAAAACTGTGTGTAAGCCAACTTCCACACACTTCCTCTACATAAATCCCAGTCAACGTGCACATGCCTGCCGTCCCAACTCGACTCCTTCTAGAATTCCACATATTTTAAAATGCAAATGAATATAAAAGCCCTTTCCGATCAGGGTTCAGTTAAAAGACAATGGAAAAAGCACATGAAAAAAAGAATTTAAGCAAATGTGAAGTTGATGCAAGAAAAAACATACTATTTGTTGGCTTAAGCAGTGGTGTAAATGACAAAAGGAAGTCGATCGAGTGATACAGAGTAAGGAGAAACTTGAAAGTTCAAGTTTAGAAAGTCACACAATGGGCCAAAATAAAAAGAAGTGGCCAGATATCAAAGTCGCTGTAAAAAGGCAAGTCATTGCCCACTGTCTATGTGTCAAACAGAAGCGTATTAGGTACAGAGAAAAGAAAAAAAATAGGGACACGGTGAAAAAAAGGTCAAAACGTCCACTTCAATCTTGTATTTTATTTTGTCATAACGTCATAAACTTAATCTTAAAATCAATGCTTAATTTACTAGAGTTTCTCAGATCCCATCATAACTAAAGTAATATGTTAAATGCTTCGTATTGTATGTGTTCTTCTATGTGCTCTATGTGAGTGAATCAGTACGTGCTTCTTAAACGAGTTTTCTCTTACGCCGACAGGCAACAGAATACATTACATTCATGATATTACAGCTCTCAGAACAATTTAAATACTAAGATGTATATCATGTTCATGTGAAATGAATTAAAGCATGTATTTACACAAGGGGGCATAGTGGTGCAATGGTAGCGATGAGATGACTCCCTATCCAGAGATTGTTCCTGGCTGCCGCAAGATGCTTGCTGCCCCATGCATGACCCTCAATAAAATAATTTGTTGCAGCAGTACTGTCTCTTTCACACGTACTACTCCCCAGGTCCTGTCCTTCCTTTTCTTTCTCCAAGTAACCAATCACCATACAATAAGAATAGTAATAAATGCTAAGCCATCTGTAAGCTTCAAAACTTTTAAGAATATTTTCGTAGTACATGTTTAATTATTCCATAAATCCAGGGTCACACCAGTCCCAGCAAGCATACAGCGCACCACTGTGACCACTTGTTAAATTACTAAACAATACACATTATTTAAATGAAGTTCACAATTTATCTTCATTTCATAGTAAACATATCAAGATCCAAGAAGATTTCCAAGCAGTTGGAAATCTAAATCGACTTATAAGCCAGTTGTAATCATCTGTAAATACGCACTCTCTTCTATTGAATTGAGTTCCTTTATTGTTATTGTATGGTACAATGAGATTCAATATGCAAATCCTTCATAAACTTATTTTCCTATAAAATGATAAAATGACCATAATAATAATAATGATACGATAAAAAACAATGAAAAATACATAATATGAAAGCATAAGAACAATAAACATGTATGTATATAGTGCAGATAGTGTAAATGGTTCATAAAGTGGCTCAAGTTGTGAAATATTACAACTGTAGTGCAAGTTTACAGTGAGGTAATAATACATAAAAGTACAAACAGGTCTACCAGGAGCACTTGATGGACTGATGGAGTGCATTTATAGCTCTTGGGATGAAACTGTTTCTGAACCACGAGGTTCATGCAGGAAAGGCTCTGAAGCATTTGCCAAATGGGAGAAGCTCAAATAGTTTGTATGCATGGCTGAGGAATTGAGTGGTGCACTGAAAGTAACAACGCTAAAACAGCTGTGGTATTCGGAATAGTTTGGCCATTTCGTGGACCATTATATTGTTACAGGATGATTACAATCAGATGCCTTCAATTTATAAACATCCATCAATCCATTATCCAGCTCGCTATATCCTAACACTGGGTCTGCTCGTGCCAATCCCAGCAAACACACACCCATACACACCAAGGACAATTTAGGATTGCCAATGCACCTAACCTGCATGTCTTTGGACCGTGGGAGGAAACCAGAGCACCTGGAGAAACCCATGCAGACAGGGTGAGAACATGCAAACTCCACTCAGGGAGGACCTGGGAAGCAAACCCAGGTCTCCTTATTGCGAGGCAGCAGCACTACCACCGCACCACTGTGCCACCCTAATTTATAAACAATATACGGTTATTTTCAGTGTATTTGATAAAGCCACGTCAGAGATGTGAATCTAAAAAATAAAGGGAAACTACACAGGAAGAGCAGCACCGCTTTGATGCTGGGTGCTGCCAGTTTGCAAAACTACGATGAAAACTTGTGTGCGCAATAGATTGAGTTGGCATGAGAATGTGCGAAAGGGACCCTGATGCTCGAAGTAGTTATCTCGTCCATCCCAGAGGTGGTAAATGAAAAACCTGGAAGGACCTCTCTGGTTGCCCACAATATTGTGACTGAGCCCGGGGTCATAGTCCGAGAACGCCCCTATCGTCTTCCTAAGGCAAAGAAGGCTGAAGTGGAACAGAAAATCAAGCGCATGCTGGATCTAGGAGTCATAAAAGAGAGTCATAGTCCCTGGTCCAGCCCAATTGTCTTGGTTTCTAAGCCTGATGGGAGGAGGAGGTGTTGAAATGACTTCCGTTGGCTTAATCAGGTCTCACAATTTGATGCTTATCCTTTCCTTTAACAGATTCCGCAAAGGGTAAAACCGTGTTTAGCACCCCTAGTGGGCACTGGCAGTATCGTGTCCTTCCATTCGGGTTACATGGGGCTCCTGCAATTTTCCAGCGTCTGGTGGACAAAGTGCTCCGCCCCCATAACTCGTAAAGTGCTGCCTACCTGGATGACATCTTCATCTATTCAAGCACCTGGAAGGAACACCTACAGCACACCCGAGCGGAATTACGGATGCTGGGTGAAGCCGGTCTTCGAATCAATCCCAAAAAAAGTTTGTTTGGATTGGAAGAAGCCAAATATTTGGGCTACCTGGTGGGTCGTGATACTGTGAAGCTGCAGTGCTCTAAAATAGAATCCATTTTGACATGGTCCCATCCGCGAACCAAGCGGCAGGTCCAGGCATTTCTCAGCTTAGCAGGGTACTACCGCCGGTTTGTACCACGCTTCTCAGAGAGAGCCATGCCCTTAATTAATTTAACACTGTGGTATGGACTGAGACGACTGAGACAGCCTTCGGTGACCTAAAAAAGGCCCTGACATCGGTACCTGTTTTAAAGGCACCTGACTTTTCACTGCCTTTTATCCTCCAGATGGACGCTTCGGACACAGACCTAGGAGCTGTGCTGAGCCAAAGCGTCGATGGTGCAGAACACCCCTTCATGTTCCTGAGCCAGAAACTGCAGGATCGGGAGACCAGGTATGCGGTGGTGGAAAGAGAGGCTTTTGCGATTAAGTGGGTGATTACATAGTTGAGGTACTACCTCTTGGGTCGGGAGTTTACACTTGTCACAGAACATGCACCTTTACAGTGGATGGCCCTGCATAAGGAGTCTAACCCTCGAGTCACAAGGTGGTTCCTTGATCTACAACCTTATAAGTTCTCGCTCATTCATCGGAAGGGTTCTCTCCATGCCAATGCCGATGCTCTCTTCCACGTTCACGACCTCTCGGTGCAGAATGCCCAACCCGACAGGTCTGGGCTGAGGGGGGGCCCTGTCACACACATGTGTTTAGGAGACAACTAAAGGGCTTGAATACATGTGATTTCATGCCAGACCAAGGGGTGGCGAAGTGCACTAATTTTCCCTCTCAATCTTTTGCTGACCACCGGGAAATCCCACCCGGCTCTGGGGCCGCCAATGACGTCGTTGATGAGATTACTTCCTGTAATGGCCTTTAAAGCCATGTCTCTAGAGAAACAGTTCTATTTTGGACTCAGTTGAATGAACATGTCTTTGTCTATTAATCAGTTTTGCAGCCGGGAACAATATTATATGGGTGGCAGTAGGTATAGTAAAATATGCATCTATGGTATATCATTAATTAAAAAAGAACAAATTGGTATTAGTGGGCTTCTTTCAAAAAACATTAGGGGGCATGATTAAAAACTGTTATGAAAACTCGGGTCGCAAATACGTAAAGGTTGAGAAACGCTGGTGTAAAGCACATGCTGCTTCTCTGGCCAAACACAAAGCTTTCAAGGGAACGGAGACATCTTACACCAGGTCACAAATGACAAATATTTACATGCAGTTGACATTATTAAAGGAAACAGGGAATATACCAAAGCTCTCATCTACATTTTTTTTCTCTGTGAATCAAAATATTCCACTATGCAGCTACTATGAAAATTTTGACAGGCTTAAAAGAGTATTCTCAAGATGTTCAAATTTATTTGTGCATATGATCTTGAGATAAAAAGTGCCAGGAAATGAAAAATCTGACAAAGATAACAAACTACCTGAAGCAGCAGCATCAAAGCAGAACTGCATGCACAGACTGACACTTACTATGCAATTTTGGAAAATGAATGCAAAGTAAAGATGTCTCTAAACTGATTGTTGTCTGCGTAAGATACCTGCGTAACAGAGCTCTAAAAGAGAGTGTGGTTGGATTTGTCGCAACAAAAAATATGACATCCAATGGAAATTAGATAAGAGTTTGGAGGTGCTGGTACCATTGCCCTATTTCTCTGAATTGTTTTTATGGTGCCAACATCAAACCTGGTAGGAGAGTTGGTGTGTACAGTCATGTTGAGGTGCTTGTGTCTTGTAACACTGCTTAAATATCGTACTTTGCACAGCACACAGTGCTCCAGCACCAATCACCCTTCCCTCTAGGCCTCACAATGGGCCTATTCGGGCCGCCTTCTCTCCACTCTTCAAAGCCATGCCTTCTTCCACCCAACACCAGCTCCCCGACTGTTTAGGAGGTGGCCCCTTTTATGCTCATCTGGATGTGCTGAATACCGAACAAGCCGTGGATTAAATAAAGGAAATGGGTACCTGAACAGTAAAGTAAGTCTCAAATAGCTACACAATAACTACAAAGTATAACAATCGTAATAAACGAACAATAAAACAGTACAGAACCGCGAAGCAAGGAGAAACGACGGCCTTATATGGCGTTCGTTTATAACGCAGCAGAGAAGCTGTGTGAAGGCAGCTACACAAAAAAACAGCAGAGCACCACACTCTAAATGTATTCCTCGCATTACCGTTATACCCTCTGATCTCCCATTTCAATTCAAATGCCTCCAATTTCCAGTGAGGCTCTGCTTCGCGATGACAATTAATGAGTCTCAGGGTCAGACCCTACAAGAGGTTGCCATTGATTTGAGGCAAGATTGCTTTTCTCCTGGACAACTATACGTTGCATTCTCAAAAGTGAGCTTGCACAGCTTCGTCATATTACAACCGGAGGGCGGAACTGACAATGTGCTATACAAAGAGATCCTTAACAAATAGTTATTGGTTTATTTTCCCTCCGTGTAAAAAGGTTTTCTTTTCTTCTTAATGAAAATTTAAAAGTAGTACTTTGTTGCTGCGAAGTGAGGGGATTTCGCTATATACAGTATATATATGTAGATATGTATGTATATATATATATGTATATATATATGTATGTGTATATATATATGTAGATATGTATATGTATGTACATCTGTATATATATGTGTCTGTGTGCATATATATATGTGTGTATGTATGTATGTATGTGTATATATATATATATACTGTATGTATGTTGATATGTGTATATATATGTAGATGTGTATATGTATATATATATATATGACAGCAACACTCATAACAGTGACAAAACAATTACATTGACAATCATGTTACGTTATTTTTAAAATGTTTCCTTTTCTTTTTCATTACTTCTTTAACACACAACTTCTCTGCTGCGAAGCGCGGGTATTTTGCTATAATAGATATACTGGATTTCTCTCAATTACTTCTATACATGTTTAATGACCAAGAAATTATCTGATTTAACACCCACCTGGCTTGCGGCTCTGGGGCGATCATGCCTATAGTACCCAGCGTTACATGTATGTGGCTATATATTGGAACCTCCAAATTCTGGAATCTTCATATGCATCTTCTAATATCTCCTACTATGCTTCTTCTGCTGCTTGTTATTGCCATTCATCTGTGTCATCTCACCCTGCCCATCTCACCTTCTCTGCTGTGTTGTACTGCCTCACTACTACAATCAGATAAATATTGCTCTGTACTGTGCTAAAATACTTTCTTGAGAAACTCCTTCATATTAAACAGTTTGTTCAGAGCAAATGGTTGGACTGGAATGTCCTAAAAGACACTGGTATTGTATGGTGCCCAAAATATTTACATCACGGGTCAGGTTGCAGCCATCGCTGGGCTGCAAATGGACAGTTCAACGGCAGCATTTGTTCAGGTATACTCTCTCATATTCATGGTTTTGGAAATGGGAGTGACAGTGTACAATTTGTTAAAATAAACTCTGATTGTGGATCTGTCCACAATGAACCCTTATCAACTAACATTGCATTGTTTCACTCAAGATCTTTTAATGGCAAATGCGCTGATGTTATCAGAATTCATTACAGACTCCAGCCTTGACATGCTTTGACTAACAAAAACATAGCATAAACCAAATGATTTTATGTCTCTCACGGAGGTGACACCATCCTTATACTTTTATTTCACAGAGCCTTGCAGCTCAAGACAAGGTGAAGGATTCACAGTAATTGTTAGAGTGGAACTAAATATCAAAATAATCCCAACTGACTGCCCATTGTCTTTCAAATATCTGTCTCTTAAGCTAATAACAAAATCAGGTCCTGTCTTACTCATTGTTCTGTATCGTCCCCCAAAATACAATGCATCTTTATTATCTGATCTGACTGAATTACTAACCCATTTAAGTTCTATTTTGCAGACAGTCATTCTTTTTGGCGATTTCAACATCCATACTACATGTAAGCTGAGAAATGAATTCCTATCCTTACTGGACTGTTTTGACTTGGTGCAACACATTCATTTTCCTAATCACTCTGGTGGTCATATGTTGAACTTGATCCGTATATCTGGCTCATCTGTCGGCAACGCTTATAGTAGTGATTTGGAAATCTCTAATCATAAAACAGTACTCACTGTCTCATTACCTCTCTCTCTTTTTACCTTTAAACATCAAAATTCTTTCAGAAACCTTAAAAAATATCTGTCCTTCTATCCTTGCTAGTTCCATTTCTGATCTTTTTCTGTCTTCAGCTATTCCATCAAGACTAAATAGTCTTGTGGATCACCTCAATGTCAAAAAGTCTGGTCTTGATGTTGACAGTCTTAACAATTTTTGGCCTATTTCTCACTTATCTTTTCTGTCAAAAGTTCTTGAATGTGTCATAGCCTCCCAACTCACCAACTTTTAGTAATTTGATGGAACCCTTTCAGTCTGGTTTCAGAGCACAGCACAGCTGTGAAACTACTCTGCTTTGGGTAAGTAATGATTTGCTTATGGCACCAGACTCTGGACAAACCAGCATATTAATTCTGTTAGATCTTAGCGCAGCATTTGACACTGTCAGGCATGATATTCTACTGTTCGGAATGGAAAATATACTGGGTGTCTCTGGCACTGCCCTTCAGTGGTTTAAGTTCTATCTGACTTATAGACAAGAGTTTACTAGTCTTGGCAATGGCAGGTCCAGTTCATCATTAGTCATTGGGGCACCGTCCTAGGCCCTCTGCTGTTCTGTATCTATGTGCTTCCCATTGGCCATATCATTCGTAGCGATGGACTAGGTTATCATTTTTATACAGAAGATACTCAGCTCTGTTTCAATGTTAGAAATAAAAGTTCATCAGGGCTTTCTCAACTCACAACTTGCCTCAGTGAAATTAAAACCTAAATGGATCATAACACTTTAAAATTAAATTGCAACAATACTGAACTCCTGCAAACTGGCACTAAAGCACAACCTAAGAAAATAAGCTCATTCTCAGT
>NW_024382592.1:0-5883 GCF_016835505.1 Polypterus senegalus
AGTTTAATATGTGCAAAGAATTCAAATTCAAATTACTCATTGATCAGACATATGTAATCTAAAATTGCCTCAAATACAGTATATTTAGGGCAAGATCTTACCTGTAAGCAACGACATCAAATGCTAGCATTACCTGGTCATGTGTTTTGGGACTGACCTATGCTTGAACAATAATTTTTGCTCATAATGGTTTATTTTTTGGGTATCCTTCAATTTAAAAATCACTCTTAATTCCTTAACAGCAATACCTGGAGTAATACAAAATGCAATTAAAGTGTGCTATGGAAAGCTTTAATATTCTACACTACACTACTTGCATTAAAATGAACTAGCCAACCCGCGGAGTACCATACGTCGCCTAATCAGGCCGGTTTTTTAATAATTTTTAAGCACAGGGAGAAAATTAACATTTGAAAAATCGGTAATTTAATAAATCAGCAAGAAAAGCAACATTGTAACAATGCACGGAACGAACCAACACACAATCGTCCGTGCGGCGCTCAGGCACGGAGGGTGGAACGGGAGGAGAGGAGAAGGACGTCCACTCGCTCCCTCCGTCATGCTAGTCTGCTGATTTCTCGTCCAGTATGCACTGCCTGCTCATGTGCCCACCTCCAACTCTTCACGAGTCGTTGTCATCTTTGTACAGTCCAGATGCACCTGTAACTCACGTAGACTTTTCATTGCTCTGTGCGATTTTGGCTGTCTTTCTATATATAATCCATCAAGACACCCGACCACGGTAGCAGCGAGGTGGGAGGGGGGTGTGTACAAAGTGCAGGAGCATCTAAGAAGACGCATGTTTGTTGCAGATGCGAATTGCTGTATGTAGCATGTAAAACAGTTTGCTATGGTGCACGCGGTCGTGCGTTGTAATCAAAAACTCGGTTTTTAAAGACTGCTCACTTCATTGTGTATACGACTGTAGGTGAATGAAAAGATGCAACTCTGGAGAGGGCAACATAAAATACAGCGTTTTACACGCTGCATACAGTGATTCACATTCGCGACAAATTGTTTTACACGCCGCATACAGCGATTTACATCCGTGACAAACAAGCCTCTTCTTAGATAGTCCTGTAGCGTCCATTTTCGTTCTCGAAGCATACACACCGCCTGGTCATGTGGTGCCTCTGTGTGAACCGGTCAGGCTTGTCACTTGAGTCATTGTCGTCTTTGCATAGTCCAGATGCACCTGTGACTCACGTAGACTTCTCATTGCTCTATGCGGTTTTGGCTGCCTTCTATATATAATCCACCTAGACACCTGACCACGGTGGGAGGGTGGTGTGTACAAAGTGCAGGAGCATCAAAGAAGACGCATGTTTGTCACAGATGCGAATTGCTGTATGTAGCGTGTAAAACAATTTGCTATGGTGCACGCGGTCGTGCGTCGTAACCGAAAACTTGTTTTTTAAAGACTGCTCACTTCATTGTGTTTTAACCTCAGTTGTAAAGGAATGTTTTAAGGATCCAATGGGATACCCCTCGCAAAACAGTTTTACACGCTGCATATGGCGATTCACCTCCGCGAGAAACATGCCTCTATGAACAGTCAACGTGGGTCAGAGCTGCATGTGACCTCTACGACAGGCAAATATATATGATGCTGGTTTTAAATGCAATTAAAGTGTGCTATGGAAAGCTTTAATATTCTACACTACACTACTTGCATTAAAATGAACTAGCCAACCCGCGGAGTACCATACGTCGCCTAATCAGGCCGGTTTTTTAATAATTTTTAAGCACAGGGAGAAAATTAACATTTGAAAAATCGGTAATTTAATAAATCAGCAAGAAAAGCAACATTGTAACAATGCACGGAACGAACCAACACACAATCGTCCGTGCGGCGCTCAGGCACGGAGGGTGGAACGGGAGGAGAGGAGAAGGACGTCCACTCGCTCCCTCCGTCATGCTAGTCTGCTGATTTCTCGTCCAGTATGCACTGCCTGCTCATGTGCCCACCTCCAACTCTTCACGAGTCGTTGTCATCTTTGTACAGTCCAGATGCACCTGTAACTCACGTAGACTTTTCATTGCTCTTTGCGATTTTGGCTGTCTTTCTATATATAATCCATCAAGACACCCGACCACGGTAGCAGCGAGGTGGGAGGGGGGTGTGTACAAAGTGCAGGAGCATCTAAGAAGACGCATGTTTGTTGCAGATGCGAATTGCTGTATGTAGCATGTAAAACAGTTTGCTATGGTGCACGCGGTCGTGCGTTGTAATCAAAAATCGGTTTTAAAGACTGCTCACTTCATTGTGTATACGACTGTAGGTGAATGAAAAGATGCAACTCTGGAGAGGGCAACATAAAATACAGCGTTTTACACGCTGCATACAGCGATTCACATTCGCGACAAATTGTTTTACACGCCGCATACAGCGATTTACATCCGTGACAAACAAGCCTCTTCTTAGATAGTCCTGTAGCGTCCATTTTCGTTCTCGAAGCATACACACCGCCTGGTCATGTGGTGCCTCTGTGTGAACCGGTCAGGCTTGTCACTTGAGTCATTGTCGTCTTTGCATAGTCCAGATGCACCTGTGACTCACGTAGACTTCTCATTGCTCTATGCGGTTTTGGCTGCCTTCTATATATAATCCACCTAGACACCTGACCACGGTGGGAGGGTGGTGTGTACAAAGTGCAGGAGCATCAAAGAAGACGCATGTTTGTCACAGATGCGAATTGCTGTATGTAGCGTGTAAAACAATTTGCTATGGTGCACGCGGCCTGCGTCGTAACCGAAAACTTGTTTTTTAAAGACTGCTCACTTCATTGTGTTTTAACCTCAGTTGTAAAGGAATGTTTTAAGGATCCAATGGGATACCCCTCGCAAACAGTTTTACACGCTGCATATGGCGATTCACCTCCGCGAGAAACATGCCTCTATGAACAGTCAACGTGGGTCAGAGCTGCATGTGACCTCTACGACAGGCAAATATATATGATGCTGGTTTTTCTGTGTCGTCGCGTCCGAGTTGGTGGGCGTGGCTCTGTGAGTTGTCGTCGTATCCAATGGTCTTGGAGTTGGTGATCGTGGCTCTTTCCTGCGTGCGCCATAAGTGTCTCACTTGTCGGCGGCTTAGTGAATCCACGCCCCTTCCGGCATGCTTTCCATGGTTGTCTTGCCTTAGTGAATTATATATATAGATGTTGTTTATTAAAAAGAATCCTAATCAACCCTCTTAATTCACTGGGAAAGCAATATTCTATAAATAACGTGTGGGGAAAAAAATCAAACGTTATTCAAATGGGTACTTCATTAGAGTCTGGCAAGAACTCATTAATGTAATCTTAAAGTAAACATGTTGGGCCTTTGCTCAACCTCACTATTTTATTTGCTGTTTTATCCCATACATATACCTATTATAGACAAGGCTCTCAAGTCATAAGGCTCTTTTATTTGGGTGGTAGTGAAATGCTGAGTTTCACGGATTGTTTCCAAAACGTACTACATTCGACCCATGACATACGACCGGCCTGACATGCGATCAACTTGATTTATGACCATTTTTGTTTTGATTTACGACCAACATCTTGCGTTAAGACCCGAATGCGGTCACGTTTATCTGCTTGTGTGATTGTAAACAGCCGAGAGCGTTCTTAAGAGTCAGTCGGAGCCCAGATACATGTGCTTGTGGACGTAATTTCGGTCATTGCAGTGATTTATCTATATATTAAATTCACTAAGACCATGGCAAGCAAGACGCATAATTGCTAAGGAAGGAAGAGAAGGTAACGAAGGTAAAGAAAGCGATTGTTAAGGGATGTTAGCCAGCGGGCTGGCGCGGCACATGATGATGTCATCAGGCTGAGTCAGCACCGGCCTGCTTTGGAGTGTATTATTACAGCAGTTAACAACACGACCAGCTTTGAACTGAGTATTCGACAACTGTCATTATTAACTTGAGAAACAGCTACCACAATCGAAACGAAGAAGGAAATTGTGCAGAAATATGAGAGTGGCGTTCGTGTGACCGATCTCACCAATATGTACAGCATGTCGAAATCCACCATCTCGACAACTTTACAAAGAAAAGATTTGCATAAGGAGGCTCCTTCTAAACAATAACCACCTTTCGTTTCATTCTCCTCCTTCTCCCTTCCTGCAGCCCAAAGATATCAAATTAAATGGTGAGTACAGTATGAAATTGTTGTTTCTGGTAGGTTAGGCACTTTTTATAACTTTTTGGTTAGTACATTAGAAAAATTATTGGTGTTTTGGTAAATTATGCATATTATACAACCCTTTTTTTATTATGAACAGGTTAAGTAAGTGTTGCTGTGGGAGGTTCGGAGTGCATTATGGGTATTTCCATTATTTCTTATGGGAAAAATAGTCTTGGCTTACAACCAACTTGAGTTATAACCAGCCCTCGCGAACGAATTCAGTTCGTAAGTCAAGGGTCCACTGTATTTTACTTGCTATGTTATTTTCATTTGCTTCATAGAGTTGTGTGCTCTTGCAATATTTTATATTCAAATAAAAAAATATTAAAAAACACTCAATTTACGTTAATGATATTTTATTATACGTTTATGCTTTGATGAGACAAGGAAGGCTCGAACCCATAACCTTTTGAATAAAGGTCAGCAGTTGAATAAAACAACTTTGTGAGCGCTGCCACCAAATACACAAAACAATTACTTTGACAATCATGTTACATTATTTTTAAAATGTTTCCTTTTCTTTTCATAACTTCTTTAACACATGACATCGGATTATGAACACACGCGAAGGCTGGGTATTTTGCTATATATATATATATATCACAGCGACACTCATAACAGTGACAAAACAATTACATTGACAATCATGTTACGCTCTATTTTCAAAATGTTTCCTTTTCTTTCTCTTCCTTCTTTAACACACTACTTCTCCATGCCAGCTGGTATTTATATATATGTGTGTGTGTATATATATATATATATATATATATATATATATATATATATATATATATATATATATATATATATATACACATATATATATATATATATATATATATATATATATATATATATATATATATATATATAGATAGATATATATATATATATATAGATAGATATGAGAACAACATAGATAGATAGATAGATGTCATATCAATGACAAAACAATTACATTAACAATCATGTTACGTTATTTTTAAAATTTTTCCTTTTCTTTTTCGTACCTTCTTTAAAACACTACTTCTCCACTGCGAAGCGCGGGTATTCTGCTAGTATATATATATATATATATATATATATATATAAATAAATAGTTTTACTGTCAAATAATGCAAAGAGTATGCGACACGTGTTTCGCCCTAATTCTGGGCTCATCAGGCGTACACACTCACTGCACTTCCTCTCGGAATCAAACCTCGGGCGTCAGCGGCAAAGACTCTAACGATGCGCCATGGCGTGTGGTTCGTTTATTTGGCAGTATGTAGATCGGGGTAATTACATTCAAGGCATTCATAGTCTGAATCACAATCCGATTGTATGGGTGGCTACCTACCAGGTAACGCTTGTGGTTGGTCAGCAAGTCGGCTAACGCCATGGTGTGTGGTTCATTTATTTCACAGTATGTAGATCGGGATATATATATATATATATATAGCAAAATATATGCGCTATATAGAAAAATAGAAGTAATGTGTTAAATAAGTTATGAAAAAGAAAATGGAACATTTTAAAAATAACATAACATGATTGTGAATGTATTTGTTTTGTGACTGTTTGAGTGTTGCTGTCATCAAGGATTTGATCATCATTTCTTTCAGTCAGGTTCGTATTTGGAGGATGTGTTGTGTTCAAGTTACATTCCGTGTATGTCAACCGTTGTAAAGATAACAGGTTTCATTTATCGATTCCTTTCTTA
>NW_024382593.1:0-8412 GCF_016835505.1 Polypterus senegalus
GTCACGGTTTTTCACAATTCGCAGGTGCTCTAGGAACGTAATCCCCGCGAATTTTGGGGGTGAACTGTATACATATGTAAAGTAGTGATTATTCACACTATCATTAAGTTCTTTATATCTTCTGATTTATCACAAACTAAGATTTCTATTCATATCAGACACTATTCAAAATGAAATTAGGCTGTATTGTCAGAATAAACTAGGGAAAATGACTGGTAAAGAGAAAAATAGAAATAAGTCTTTGCATTTTCATGGTTAAAACAATGCAGGCATACAAAAAAACGAAGAAGAAAATCCTGTTTAAACTTAAAAAGTTACTCTGAGTCTGTGAACAAAGTGTTGCACAGATTCTGTCTTAAACATTTCATTAAAAATAATTCAAGCATGTTTTATTGTGCTCATATAAGCAATTCTGTGAACTGGTTTAGAAAAAACATACAAACATACTAATTTTTATCATGCTTAAATTAAGGTGGTTATACAGTACTGATGAGAAAAAAAAACACAACCACCTGCTTAATATGCTGTTGTTCCTTTACGTATTGCAAAAATAGCTCCAATCTGCTTAGCCATAGATTCTACAAGACCTCTTGAAAGTATTCTGTGGTATACGGTACCAGCTAATTCCTGTAACTTGCAATGTGGAGCTGGCTTTGATCAGACTTCTTGATTTTCAATACATCATTCACTGGATTGAGACCCAGAGAATTTGGAGGCCAAGGCAACAACCTTAACTCTTCATCACGTTCCTCAAATACAAATATTTTTGCAGTGTGGTAGGGCGCATTAGCCTGCTGAAAGATGCCATTTACTTTGGGGAATAATGCTGTAATGAAAGACTGCATTTGGTCAACAGGGATGCTTAGGCAGGTGGTTTGAATCAAATTAACTTCCATATGAATGCTTGTACCCAGAGTTCCAAAGAGAACATTGTACAAAGCATCACACTCTCACCACCACTGACTTGTCTTCTTCCCACAATGTATTCTGGTGCTCTCATTTCCCCAGGTAAATTATGCACACAAAACTGGCCAGCCACATGATGCAACAGAAAACTGAATTAATCACAACAGGTAATGTTTTTCTTCCATTGTCAATGTCAATTTATTTATATAGCACATTTAAAACAACATAGGAATGCTGTGGCCAAAGTGCTTTACAATAACAGAATAAAAGAAAACAAACAAATAACATAAATAACATAGATAGAAATAAAATATATGAACATAAATAAAATACATAATAAACAGAAGTGAGGAAACCATCAGTATTACAGAAGATCACGGAAATCAAGTGAATAGAAATGAGTCTTTAATCTTGTTTTGAACAGTTCAATTGTAGACTAACTCCTTTATATGATGAGGTAAAGAGTTCCACAGGCAAGGGGCAGCAGCTGGAAAAGCCCTGCCCCCCTTGGTTTTACACTTGGTACGAGGGACAACAAGAGACAACTGACCAGAAGATCTAAACACTCTGGATGGCTGGTGTAAAACACACAAGTCAGATAAATAGGCAGGAGCAAGCCCATGTAAAGATTTAAAAACTGCCAACAATATTTTAAAATCAATTTGAAAACTGATAGGCAGCCAGTGTAAAGAAGCTAAAATAGGTGAAATAGAATGATGGTTTCCTCATTGTGATTATGTAACATTACTTTTATGTATTTATGTTCATATGCAGTCTCATCAGCAGGTGAGTTTGATGTACTGTGTGCTGTGGTACATTATTCCCTAAACCATCATTAAAATTATCTACCCTTCTGTTGGTTCATACCAGATCGGATGAACCTTAATCGACATTTCCAAAGAGGAGTCTTGGCTATCCAGCACCCTGTTAGCAGTTTCTGGTTTTCCATCTATGAATCACTGTCAGTAGATACTCACCATGACTGACCGTGCCCACTCCACAAGCTTTGCTATTTCAAAAATGCCCTGACCCCATCATCTGACCGTAATGATTTATCACTTATAAATGTCCCTTAAGTCTTTACACTTGGTTCTTATCTGCTCATTTCAAAACATCACTCAAGTCTTTACATTTGTTCATATCTGCTCATCTCAACATGTCTATTACGAGTACCCAATGTGAATCAGTGTTTATTATATCCCTGACCTTCACATGTGCTTCTGTTACCAGATAGTTGACATCATTCACTTCACAAGTGAGTGGTTAAATTGTTTTGGTGTATATTAGAATTAAAAAAAAAAAAAAAATGTGGGTATGGAAGATGTGAGGTAATTATGTTGATATTGCAATTAGAAATTCTACATTTCAAACAAACATAACCACAACTAAGGATGATAGTGACTCATCATGTAGAGCAAAAAGACAAACCTTACACCCATGAATGGTACAACTACAAAACACAGCTGTACACATTTAAACATTATAAAAAAAAATCTGATAACAACAGGACATACAGTACAACAAATCTCACCAACCCTAATTTTTCCAAAATAAAATCAAGTAGAGAAGTACAGATCCTATGAGTGCTACTCCCTACAACACGACTTGGTATTTCATTCCATATGTCTATGATTCTTTGTGTAAAAAAAATTTTAACGCTTCGAAAAACAAACTTAAGCTTCCATTTAGGGCTGTTCGATATAACGATATATATCGGATGACAATATAAAAACGCGTCTATCGCTGCACATTACGCTATCGCTTGTTTCGTGTGGTGTCGCAAAATAAACTGTTTACGGCAATATTTTTTTCATTGTTTTGATGGCCACCACGTGGATGCAGACACACTAGCATGGCTGATGAAGACGAGGCAACACCAGGTAGCTCCACACAGAAGGACCTTGTTCCTAAACGAGGGGCTACCTCTGTAGTATGGAGATGGTTTGGATTTGAAGAGTCTGACACGGACCAGAAAACGGTACTGTGCAAATTATGCTGCAAACCGACGCTACCACAGACTCCAACACGACAAACCTCTTCTACACCTCCATAAAAAGCACGTGGCGAGCATGCAGAGAGTTTACAACTGAGAGGTAGGCCACGTGAGGATATTACAGTTGTAAAGGTACTATTTAAGCGAGCATGTTAAAAGCTTGGAAGATTAATTGCTACCAAAACAATTGGCTTAAGGCATAATTTTCCTGCAGCGTTTGCTGTCAGCGTTAATCTTGTTAAAATTACGCTTACGCCACAACTGCATTAACGGCAAATCTCCGTTAACGAGTTACGCGGATCGCCCGTGCTTGGGGCTGGACGGCATCAACACGTTAGCGCCGTCCAGTCCCGCACGGGGCGATCAGCTGTAACTCATTAACGGAGATTTGCCACACTACGATGTGCAAATTAACATTTTACTAGAATGTAGCCTAAAAATATTATATTTAATATTATATATTTAATATATTTTTGTCGTAAGCCTTATTGCTGCTACAGTTTGAAGTACAATGTTTACATTTGGTTTTGACAGTTAATGTTAGACTTGTATTTATTTTGTTTAAAGGGTTTATTGGCCTTATATAGTTTAGTTGTTAGTGCTTTGATCCTTTTATATTTAATATATGTTGTGAGAGTTATTGCTGCTACAGTTCACATTTTGTTTATGTCAGGCATTTTATATAGCAGTATTTTATATTGGGCCTTTAGTAATTTGTTTTTGAAAAGTGTTTTATATTTGATACATTAACATTTTATGTTTACATTCTAAGTCAAACATTTGCTTAAATGTTCTAAATAAAAAAACAGAAATAATTACAAGTTGAGTACTTCTCATTTTTGATTTTTTTAATTTAAATGAAAAAAAAGGAGTGGTGATTATATAAATTATTCACTGAATACAAAGAAAATGTACTATATCGTGATATGAAATGAAATATCGGGATATAAGATTTTGGTCATATCGCACAGCCCTACTTCCATTCAACATTTAAACTAATACCTTAAACTGGAAATCACACCCAACATTTAAAATAACATTCAGTATACTCAATTATTACATGATTTTAAAATCTTCAATTACACCTTCATTTAGTTCAACTGGAAAGCTTGAACTCATCCAATCTTTCTTCATAACCTGTACCTTGCACTCCAGGAATCAACATTAGTCACTCTTCTCCAACCTTTTTTTTTGCCTGGGGTACTCCAAATGAGGCCTCACCAGTAAATTATTTAGCTTAAGCATAAACTCCTTTGACTTGTACTCTATATATCATGATATAAACCCTAACATTCTATTAAGGTCCTTAAGGGCTTCTGTACACTAACTGGAAGTTGATAGCCACAAGTCCATTATAATAGGTCCTACTTATAAGGAGTACTTACAAGTTTCACAACTACCATTGTGTATTTAAATCCAACATTTTTGCTTCCTACATGTAGTATCTTACATTTACATTTAAATTTAATCTGCTAAAAACTGGGTAAATCCAATATTCCTTGCAACCCCCCGAAAAAAAATACACAAAAGCATAGAGCTGGGTGACAAAAAAAAAAAACACGTGGCCTCTTGATTATAAGTTAGCAGCTCTTACTGCTGCACTACCCTAGTAGTCGTGTCAGAGTCATTACCCTAAACCGACTTCTTTTCTTTGGTTATATTTTTGAATAAAAGAGCACTTGTTTCTTTTATATGCCCACATTTTGTGAAAGTGTTTATTTGATATTTGGACTTCAATCTTCATACATTATAAACTTCATGTCAAAATTTTGTCATTAGTACTGTAAAATGAAAAAAAAAGTTTGCTTTAGGTATGTGTTCAACATTTCTTGTATTTCTCGCATTTCCTGTCATCCTACATTTACATAGATTGTTGTGGACATGGGACACACATGAAATGCATGTGTTCTAAATAACGACATATTATTTACCCCATACAACTCCAGGCACCTCACACCCAGATGAACTGGGAGAACGTTTTGCCCAAGTTGACTGTGGCATTGGGGGGAATGGGATAGCAGGCTGCTTGTGCAGACTGACACATTTACACAACAAAAGACGCTAATGGAGAGGTGCAAAGATATTTAAGTTGGCTCAGGATTATGAGTTTTTTTGTAGGCCTCAGGGATTCTAGGGTTAAATATAATTTAAGACATCTACTTTGTGCAGGGCAAAAGTAACTTTTTCCAAAAATGTTCACAGAGTATTTTACTTTTTAATGACTATATCACAATGCCAGTGGGTCACAAGTTCAAACACACTGTTAATACTTGGTTAAGCATTGCCTTTAAATTGTTTAACTTGAGCCAAACATTTTGGATAACCATCTACAAGCCTCTTACAAGTTACAGACAGAACTGGTGTAACTGCGACAGGCTCATAGGACTCCTTGCTCGCACATAATTTTCTGTTCTGCCCACAAATTTTCAATTGGATTGAGGTCAAGGCTTTGTGATGGCCTCTCCAATACCTTGATGATGTTGTCCTTAAGTCTTTTTGCCACAAATTTGGAGGCATGCTTTGGGGTCACTGTCAATTTGGAAGACTCATTTGCGAATGAACTTCAACTTCCTTTGCTGAGTTCTTGCAGTATATATACTTAGTCATTCTTCCTAAAGATGCCAGCTAGTTTGTGAAGTGCACCAATCCCTCCTACAGTAAAGCACCTCCGCAATATGATGCTCCCACATCCATGCTTGATGGTTGGGATGGTATTCTTTGGTTTGCAAGCTTCAACCTTTTAACTCCAAACATAACAATGGTGATTATGGCCAAACAGTTCAATCTTGGCATCATCAGATCAGGGGACATTTTTCCTAAAATGCAAGATCTTTGTCGCCACATGCCACTTCAAACTGCAGTCTGGGTTTTTTTTATGGCAGCTCTAAAGCAGTGACTTCTTCCTTGATGAGCACCCTTTCAGGTTATGTCCATTTAGGACTTGTTTTACTGTGGATATAGATACTTGCCTACCTGTTTCCTCCAGCAAGGTACTTTGCTGTTGTTCTGGGATCGATTCGCACTTTTCGTGCCAAAATACGTTTTTCTCTAGGAGACCAAACGTGTCTCCTTCCTGAGTTGTATGACAGCTCTGTGGTCCCATGGTATTTATACTTGCATATTATTGCTTGTACAATGAATGTTGAACTTTTCAGGCATTTGAAAATTGTTCCCAAGGATGAACAAGATGTGTGGAGGTCCACATTTCTTTTCTGAGGTCTTGGCTGATTTCCTTTTATGTCATGCAAAGAGGCAGTAAGTCTGACAGTAGGCCATAACATACGTTGACATATTGACTTCAGTTAGGCTAACTGGCTATCAGAAGTTAACCGTCTACTTTCCTAATGGATTAAGATCATTTAAATTTTTAAACTGAACAACCAAAAAGGAACTGTCTAAGATCCAAAGCATACCACCGCATCTGTAAAACATGGTGTGGGGATGTTATGGCCTAGGCATGTATGGCTGCCACAGGTGTGGACTCACTTTTCTTTATTGATGACTAGCAAAATACCCGCGCTTCGCAGCAGAGAAGTAGTGTGTTAAAGAAGTAATGAAAAAGAAAAGGAAACATTTTAAAAATAACGTAACATGATTGACAATGTAATTGTTTTTGTCACTGTTATGAGTGTTGCTGTCATATATATATACATATATACACACACACATATATACATACATATCTACATATATATATACACACACACACACATTATATATATATATATATATATATATATATATATATATATATATATATATATATATATATATATATATATATATATATATATATATATATATATATATATATATATATACTCACCTAAAGGATTATTAGGAACACCATACTAATACGGTGTTTGACCCCTTCCTTCAGAACTGCCTTAATTCTACGTGGCATTGATTCAACAAGGTGTTGAAAGCATTCTTTAGAAATGTTGGCCCATATTGATAGGATAGCATCTTGCAGTTGATGGAGATTTGTGGGATGCACATCCAGGGCACGAAGCTCCTGTTCCACCACATCCCAAAGATGCTCTATTGGGTTGAGATCTGGTGACTGTGGGGCCATTTTAGTACAGTGAACTCATTGTCATGTTCAAGAAACCAATTTGAAATGATTCAAGCTTTGTGACATGGTGCATTATCCTGCTGGAAGTAGCCATCAGAGGATGGGTACATGGTGGTCATAAAGGGATGGACATGGTCAAAAACAATGCTCAGGTAGCCCGTGGCATTTAAACAATGCCCAATTGGCACTAAGGGGCCTAAAGTGTGCCAAGAAAACATCCCCCACACCATTACACTGCCACCACCAGCCTGCACAGTGGTAACAAGGCATGATGGATCCATGTTCTCATTCTGTTTACGCCAAATTCTGACTGAATGTCTCAACTGAAATCGAGACTCATCAGACCAGGCAACATTTTTCCAGTCTTCAACTGTCCAATTTTGGTGAGCTTGTGCAAATTGTAGCCTCTTTTTCCTATTTGTAGTGGAGATGAGTGAGATATATACAGTATATACACACATACACACATATATATATACACACATTATATATATATATATATATATATATATATATATATATATATATATATATACACACACATATATATATGTATATATACACACACATATCTACATATATGCACACATACATACACACGCACGCACACACACACACACATATATATAATTTATCTATCCATTCCTAAATAATTAAATGGGCAGGCTATTTCGTATCAGTGCAAGCTGCTTGTTAAAACGGATGACTCCTGCACTTACGTGCACTTAGTGCTGCGTGGGTATTATGAACTATCATATCTGTTCAAGTTCTATTTAAATTTTAAATATAAGTAATCTTTATTTAGGCGACAGAAAGAAAGTTGAATTTAGTCATCATTGCATAAATTTTTCTTTACCATAAAAATTTAAAGACTAAATTCAACTTACATTCCTACCAAAGATATTTCTGTCGACTAAACAGAACCTACTTATATCCAAATAGAATTTGAAAAGATATATTTTTTCTAATCTGATCGCGCATTTTAGATCGACTTGACGCACACTACATCGAGCCTGCGAGTTATTGAGCGGTCGCCTGCCAGCCTCAATAAGTGACCCTCGCTTCACTCTTACTTTTTTTACCGTTCATTTAATCATGGCTAGTCGCGAAAAAATTAGAAAATGGAAGAACAATTACACTGAGTATGGCTTTACCAAAACAATTATTGATGGTGAATAAAGTATCCATTATTCATAAAGCTTTAATTGATCTGTTTTTCTGCGTTAACCTCATATTTTTTCATACTTCTTCTCAAACCAAGGGGATGTGAGGATAAAATGAATCGGGAAGCGCTGATATATATATATATATATATATATATATATATATATATATATATATATATATATATATATATATATATATATATATATATATATATTGAATATACTGAAATAGTTTTACTGTTAAATAATGCAAACAGTATGCTGCACGTGTT
>NW_024382594.1:0-12374 GCF_016835505.1 Polypterus senegalus
TTCTTCTTTCAGCTGCTTCTGTTAGGGGTTGTCTGCGGATCATCTTCTTCCATATCTTCCTGTCCTTGTCATCTTGCTCTGTCACCCCATCACCTGCATGTCTCTCTCACCACATCCATAAACCTCCTCTTAAGCCTTCCTCATCTCCACTTTCCTGGCAGCTCCATCCTTAACATCCTTCTCTCATTATACCCCTCATCTCTCCTCTGCACATGTCCACACCAATGTCATCTCACCTCTCTGACTTTGTCTGACCAACCTGAGCTGACCCTCTAATGTCCTCATTTCTAATCCTGTCCATCCTCATCACACCCAATGCCAATCTTAGCATCTTTAACTCCTGCCACCTCCAGCTCTGTCTCCTGTGCCAGCGTCTCAGCCCATATAACATAGCTGGTCTCACTGCGATCCTGTAGACCTTCCCTGTCACTCTTGCTGATACCCGTCTGTCACCAATCACTCCTCACACTCTTCTCCACCCACTCCACCCTGCCTGCACTCTCTTCTTCTCCTCTCTTCCACAATCCCCATTACTCTGTACTGTTGATCCCAAGTATTTAACTCCCCCACCTTCATCAACTCTACTCCCTCATCCTCACCAGTCCACTGACCTCCCTCTCATTCACACACATGTATTCTGTCCTGGTGGTCCTACTGACCTTCATTCCTCTCCTCTCATATCTCCACCTCTCAGCATCTCCTCGTCCTCCTCCCTACTCTCACTACAGATCACAATGTCACCAGTAAAACATCACAGTCCACGGGACTCCTGTCTAATCTCGTCTGTCAGCCTGTCCATCACCATTGCCAATAAGAAAGGCCTCAAGAGCCGATCCCTGATGTTATCCCACCTCCGTCACTCCTACCACAGACCTCACCACAGTCACCACTCTACTCTGTTCATATCCTGTGCCACTCTTACATGCTTCTCTGCCACTCCCGACTTCCTCACACACAACACCACATCTCCTCTCCTCACCCTGTCATTTGCTTTCTCCCAGGTCCATAAAGGCGCGAATGCAACTCCTTCTGTTCTTCTCTAAACTTCACCATCAACATCCTCTGAGCAAACATCTCATCTGCGTTGCTCTTTCAAAGTTGAGGTTCTTTTATTTGCCATTTGTGCATAAATGTACAACAGCCAAAGCACATTGAATTCTTGAGTAGAGCTCTGTCCGAGACATAGTAAAACATTAAAAAATTAAAACAGTAAAACAATATAATAAATAATAATAGATTATACCAACACGATACAGAAAAGCTGGTAATGTCAACACTAAAATGCAATCTATTGTAGGTATTGCCCAGTTAAAATATTGCCCATTTTCACTTAAGTCATTTACATGAGAAGTGAAGAGTGAGAAGTGTGAGGTTATTTCACATATTCAGTCATTTTATTTTACTATCAGTCTGACTGTAGCGGACATAAAGCTCTTGAGACACCTTGTTGTGTGAGTGTGATGCTCTCCGCTCTGCTGTGTCTCAGATTGTTGTATAGTTTTTGTGTCTGAGCAGAGACTGAGCTGGATGAGTGAGTCCCTGATAATTCTGGAAGGACGTTTTGTCCCTATGAGTCTTTATGACTCTCTGCCTGTGTGGTGTTCCCATACCAGACCGTGATACCTGTGGTGAGGATGCTCTCCATTAGTCCTCTGTAGGCCTGGGTGAGAGGGTGATGGTTCAGGCGGCTTTTTCACTGTGGCTGTGGTGTTAGAGTCCAGCTCAGGTCTGATGTAACCTGCAGTCCCCTAGTGCTGGTGCTAGTGCTAACCCCCCCCTCTCTCTCTCTCTCTCTCATTTCTCCTAGAGGCCTGTAAAGAAGAAAATGGCCGACAGTGGGGTAAGTCGCGTTGAAATCGTGGTTGAGGAACTCCAAGCACTTGATGAACAGATTCAGAAACTCCTGTCCAGCGGAAATACCTGAGAAATCTGAAGGCCCCGCTGTTGGATAAACCGTCCTTGCCATCTGGAACCGGCGTAAACATCAACCCAGCTTTATTACCGACCTCAACCCAGCGTCGTAGGAGCGCGCGCTGCTGACCTCGGTGGATTTCAGCTATGCAGAAGCTGGGGTTCAAGGCCAGAGCACTTCTGCAAGAAGAAGGATGTGGTTTCATCAACAATTGGAATCTCTTTTGGAAAGGCGTCTCTTCAAGCGTGATGGCCTGCATCCGAACAGTTTCGGCGCCGGGTCCTCTCCGAAAACATATCGAAGGTAATTCGTTTTCTCTATCTATCTCTGCTCTTAACCCCTTCGAAATAATACTGCTGTGCCAGGACATGATGAATGTTTAATAGAGTCTTCCGTTAAAGTTCACACCATTAATACTGTAATAAGCAATCTCAATGCACGTAGAAAACCTAGGAAATACGGCATAAACTCCAATAATCTAATTAAAATCACTATTTTAGAGGAACAATGTATTAAAACTATAAAACAGATCACAGATTAAACAAAAATACACACAGAGCGGCTAATAATAATAATTTAGTTCCTATTCCAAATAACAATAGCATCATAGTACTCATCTCTGCACCTCGAAACATTAAATATGGCACTATTAAATGTTAGAGCTTTAACTAACAAAACGTTTTTATCAACGATCTTATTAGTGATAAAAAATAGATCTTATTGCACTAAATGAAACATGGCTGAATTCAGATGCGCGCAGTTTTAATCGAATCTGCCTCCGGATTACAGTTTTACTCTTCAAACCGCCAGGGAAAAGGGGGATTGGCTAACATTTACTGAGCGATTAAAATGTAAAGATGTCAGTTTTGGTAAGTTCAAGTCCTTTGAGTATCTACGCCGTTGTTATTCATGGAGATTCTCAAGTTCTAGTACTATCCGTGTATAGACCTCCTAAATATAACGTCGTTTTTGAGGAATTCTCTGACTTAATGTCAATTTTAATTACTAACTATGACACACTCCTAATAGTTGGCGACTTTAATTTTCATATAGATAATCAGTGTGATCTAAAAGTAAAAGAATTTATGAACCTCCTGGATTCTTTTGATTTGAGACAACTCATAAATCAGCCTACACATAAAGCAGGTCATACATTAGACTTAGTGATTACTAAAGGACTGAAAGTTGATATAAAACAGATCATTGATATTGGTCTATCAGACCATTTTCTTCTACTTTTTAATATAGAAATAATGATAAAAACACTCATGAGAAGCATATTGTTAAAAAACGCTTCTTTGATTCGGCAGCAGCTTTAAAACTTACAAACATTTTAAGCAATCAGTCCGTTTATAGTGCCAGCTATAATAGCGAGGACAATGTAAATAGTAAGGTGGAAAGATTTAATTCTAAAGTGAGAGCTGCTGTTGACATAGTTGCACCTGAAAAGACAGTGAAAAAATCTTCTAGCATTGTTATACCATGGAAGACCCAAAGAGTGTCTGATTTAAAGAGAACATGCCGTAGAGCTGGCGTCAATGGAGGAAGACTAAACTTACTATCCACCACGAAATATTAAAAGTCAAAATAACAGAATACAATAACACTGTCCGTCTTGGAGAGCGCTGCTATTTCTCAAGATTATAAATAACAATGCTAGTAATCCCAGAGTCTTATTTTCACAATTGATCGCCTACTAAACCCAGGTAGCTCAAAGGAATGCCTCCTAAGTGCTTCCAGTGAAACCTGTGAGGCTGTCGCTGTATTTTCAATCAAAAATTAATGATATTAGAAATAACATAGTATATCTCCCCAACACTAAGGATCCTCCTAAACCCCAACATCCTGTTATAAACAAATTAAACTCTTTCACTAGGATAGATTTACCTGATTTACAAAAATAATCTCTCAATTAAAACCCTCCACCTCGTCCTTGACCCGATACCAACAAGGTTTTTCAAAGAAGTATCAGGCGTGCTAATTGATAATGTTCTTGACATAGTAAATTCGTCACTAGATACTGGGGTCTTCCCAGACTGTCTTAAGACTGCTGTAGTTAAACCCCTACTTAAGAAACATAATCTTGACCCTCGCTCTTGAAAATTTTAGACCCATCTCTAACCTGCCTTCTTAAGTAAAGTTCTAGAGAAGAGTCATTATGCAGTTAAATGACCACCTAAATAAACATGCTATTCTTGATAAATTTCAGTCAGGTTTTAGAACAAATCACAGCACAGAAACTGCACTCGTTAAAGTAGTAAATGACTTGCGGTAAATGCAGACAGAGGCCATTTATCTGTTCTCATCCTCTTAGATCTGAGTGCTGCATTTGACACCATTGATCACAACATTCTTAGAAATCGCCTTAGTCAATGGGTGGGCCTCTCTGGCAGTGTCTTAAATTGGTTTGAATCCTACCTGACAGGGAGAAAATATTTTGTTAGTTGTGGGAATTACAACTCGAAGACACATGATATCCAATATGGTGTTCCACAAGGCTCTATCCTGGGTCCGCTGTTATTCTCAATCTACATGCTTCCGTTAGGTCAGATTATCTCAGGGCACAACGTGAGCTACCACAGCTATGCTGATGACACACAGCTGTACTTATCAATAGCACCTGATGACCCTGATTCTATTGATTCACTAACACAATGTCTGACTAGTATCTCAGAATGGATGAATAGTAATTTTCTCAAGTTAAATAAAGAAAACTGAAATTTTAGTGATCAGCAATAATGGATACAATGAGGCTATTAGAAATAAACTGGATACATTAGGATTAAAAGTCAAGACGGAGGTAAAAAGCTTAGGGGTGATTGTTGACTGTAATCTGAATTTTAAATCACATATTAATCAGATCATTAGGACAGCATTTTTTCACTTAAGAAACATAAGTAAAGTTAGACCTCTTATATCACTGAAAGATGCTGAGAAATTAGTTCAGCGTTTGTTTTCAGTCGACTAGATTACTGTAGCACTCCTCTCAGGACTACCCAAAAAGATATAAATCGTTTGCAACTAGTGCAGAATGCAGCTGCTAGAATCCTAACTAGGAAAAGAAAATCAGAACACATTACCCAGTTTTATGTCACTACACTGGTTACCTGTGTCATTCAGAATTGACTTTAAAATTCTGCTTATGGTTTATAAAGCCTTAAATAATCTCGCCCCATCTTATATATCGGAATGTCTGACACCTTATATTCCAAATCGTAACCTCAGATCCTCAAATGAGTGTCTCCTTAGAATTCCAAGAACAAAACTTAAAAGAAGTGGTGAGGCGGCCTTCTGCTGTTATGCACCTAAAATCTGGAATAGCCTGCCAATAGGAATTCGCCAGGCTGATACAGTAGAGCACTTTAAAACACTGCTGAAAACACATTACTTTAACATGGCCTTTTATAACTTCATTTTAATCTAATTTAACTTAATCCTGATACTCTGTATGTTCAATTCATCATAACAACTATTCATGGTGGCTCTAAAATCGGTACTGACCCTACTCTCTTTTCTGTTTCTTTTTCCGGTTTCTTTGTGGTGGTGGCCTGCCACCTCCACCTACTCAAAGCTTCATGATGCTCCAACAATGATGGGCGGATTAAAAGGAAGAAGTCTACGTGACCATCATCATCATCAAGCCCTTCCGTGAGAACCCTAAATCCAAAGAGGACTGTTTCATTTATGTTAGGTAGAATGCCCAGAGGGACTGGGGCGGTCTCATGGTCTGGAATCCCTACAGATTTTATTTTTCTCCAGCCGTCTGGAGTTTTTGTTTTTCTGTCCCCCCTGGCCATTGAACCTTACTCTTATTCGATGTTAATGTTGATTTATTTTTTTTATAATTATGTCTTTCATTTTTCTATTCTTTAATATGTAAAGCACTTTGAGCTACTGTTTGTATGAAAATGTGCTATATAAATAAATGTTGTTGTTGTTGTTGTTATCTCCTCCTCAGTCCCTCTGATGATAAGAGACTGTAGAGGAGGAGGATTCTTCCTCAAGTCCGATATTATTTCTTTGGTCTTGTCTGTGTTGAGGATGAGGTCATTCTCCTCTCCGTAGACAAGAATGTTGTTTACCAGGGTCCTGTACAATGACTTGATAGAGCCCCAAGATGGTGGTATCATCAAGCGTTTTAATAACGATGGTGTTGCCCGGGTGGACACACAGTCATAAGTGTACAGAGTGAAAGTTTGGGGCTAAGGCAACAGCTCTGTAGGGATCCTGTGCTGACTGTGAGCTCAGCAGACACCCGTCCTCCCAATCTCACCACCTGTGGTCTGTCTGTCAAAAGTCCAGGATCCAATTGCAGGTGGGAGTTGGGGCGCCGAGGTCTGTCAGCTTCTTGATCAGTTTTCCAGGTAGGATAGTATTGAAAGCAGAACTGTAGTCAGGAAAAGCATCCTGGCATCACGTTCCACTGCTTTCCAGGTGTTCCAGAGTGTAATGTAGGGCCATTGCTACTGCATCATCCACTGGTCGATTAAGCGGTAGGCAAACTGTGGGGGTCAACAGTGTCTGGGACCATATGGTTGATGTGCGTGAGAACCATTTTATCTAGACATTTCATAGCTTGACTGGTCTGAGTGCCACTGGCCTGAAGTTGTTCATCCTTCATCACCCTAACCTGTTGCTCGTCTTTCCAGCTTTGCCCCTCTCTGTAGCCCACGGTCCTTTTCTCCTCTTTAGTGTCCAACCTCTCATACAACTCATCATCGCCTTTTCTTTAGCCTTAAGCCACCTCTCTCTTCACCTTGTGCCTTATCTCCTTGTACTCTTCTCTACTTTCTGCATCTCTCTGACTATCCCACTTCTTCTTCACCATCCTCTTCCTCTGTATACTCTCCTGACTTCCTCATTCCACCATGGGTTTCCTTGTCCCTCCTTCCTCTGTCCAGATGTCCACGCCAAGTCCCTTCTTGCTGTCACCCTTCCTACATCTGCTGTAGTTGCCCAGCTGTCTGGTACAGTGGAGGGCCCTAAATATCTGGACAGAGACACCTTTGTTCTCATTTTAGGTTCTGTACATCACCACAATTTATTTGAAGAACCATTAGTCAAATATAACACAAGTAAACACAAATGAGTTTTAAATGAAGATTTTATTATTTAGGAGAAAAATTCCAAACCTACATGGCCCTGTGTGAAAAAGTAATGCCCCTTGTTCAAAAATCACCTACCTGTGGTGTATCACACCTGAGTTCAATTTCCTGATTACTGCCACACCTGTTTCAATCAAGAAATCACTTAAATAGGAGCTGCCTGACACAGAGAAGTAGACCAAAAGCACCTCAAAAGCTAGACATCATGCCAAGATCCAAAGAAATTCAGGAACAAATGAGAACAGAAGTAATTGAGATCTATCAGTCTGGTAAAGGTTATAAAGCCATCTCTAAAGCTTTGGGACTCCAGCGAACCACAGTGAGAGCCATTATCCACAAATGGCAAAAACATGGAACAGTGGTGAACCTTCCCAGGAGTGGCTGGCCGACCAAAATGACCCCAAGAGCGCAGAGACGACTCATCCGAGAGGTCACAAAAGACCCCAGGACAACGTCTAAAGAACTGCAGGCCTCACTTGCCTCAATTAAGGTCAGTGTTCACGACTCCACCATAAGAAAGAGACTGGCAAAACGACCTGCATGGCAGATTTCCAAGACGAAAAACCACTGTTAAGCAAAAGAACATTAGGGCTCGCCTCAATTTTGCTAAGAAACATCTCGATGATTGCCAAGACTTTTGGGAAAATACCTTGTGGACTGATGAGACAAAAGTTGAACTTTTTGGAAGGCAAATGTCTCGTTACATCTGGCGTGAAAGGAACACAGCATTTCAGAAAAAGAACATCATACCAACAGTAAAATATGGTGGTGGTAGTGTGATGGTCTGGGGTTGTTTTGCTGCTTCAGGACCTGGAAGGCTTGCTGTGATAGATGGAACCATGAATTCTACTGTCTACCAAAAAATCCTGAAGGAGAATGTCCGCCATCTGTTCCAACTCAAGCTGAAGCGATCTTGGGTGCTGCAACAGGACAATGACCCAAAACACAGCAGCAAATCCACCTCTGAATGGCTGAAGAAAAACAAAATGAAGACTTTGGAGTGGCCTAGTCAAAGTCCTGACCTGAATCCAATTGAGATGCTATGGCATGACCTTAAAAAGGCGGTTCATGCTAGAAAACCCTCAAATAAAGCTGAATTACAACAATTCTGCAAAGATGAGGGCCAAAATTCCTCCAGAGCGCTGTAAGAGACTCATTGCAAGTTATCGCAAACACTTGATTGCAGTTATTGCTGCTAAGGGTGGCCCAACCAGTTATTAGGTTCTAAATAATAAAAACCATCCTTTAAAAACTGCATTTTGTGTTTACTTGTGTTATATTTGACTAATGGTTAAATGTGTTTGATGATCAGAAACATTTTGTGTGACAAACATGCATAAGAATAAGAAATCAGGAAGGGGGCAAATAGTTTTTCACACCACTGTATCTTTGAATCACTTCCTCCTCATTTAAATATCTGTTTACATCACTTCCTGCTTGACTAACAACCTCTCTGGATCGTATTTATTTTCTAGCAGCCAGTGATCATGGCAGAAACATCAGGAGCACATTCTGTTCTCAGGGTTAGGGAACTCAGGGAAGTTAAAAATATCCTTAGAACCTTTCAGCGAAATGCCGAAGAAGAGTCTTTGGAAATGAACAATTCTGATTTGAGGTTACTTCACATGGGGGTGGCATGGTGGCTTGCAGTTAGGAGACCTGGTTTCACTTCCTGGGTACAATGAGGCTATTAGAAATAAACTGGATACATTAGGATTAAAAGTCAAGACGGAGGTAAAAAGCTTAGGGGTGATTGTTGACTGTAATCTGAATTTTAAATCACATATTAATCAGATCATTAGGACAGCATTTTTTCACTTAAGAAACATAAGTAAAGTTAGACCTCTTATATCACTGAAAGATGCTGAGAAATTAGTTCACGCGTTTGTTTTCAGTCGACTAGATTACTGTAACGCACTCCTCTCAGGACTACCCAAAAAAGATATAAATCGTTTGCAACTAGTGCAGAATGCAGCTGCTAGAATCCTAACTAGGAAAAGAAAATCAGAACACATCACACCCAGTTTTGATGTCACTACACTGGTTACCTGTGTCATTCAGAATTGACTTTAAAATTCTGCTTATGGTTTATAAAGCCTTAAATAATCTCGCCCCATCTTATATATCGGAATGTCTGACACCTTATATTCCAAATCGTAACCTCAGATCCTCAAATGAGTGTCTCCTTAGAATTCCAAGAACAAAACTTAAAAGAAGTGGTGAGGCGGCCTTCTGCTGTATGCACCTAAAATCTGGAATAGCCTGCCAATAGGAATTCGCCAGGCTGATACAGTAGAGCACTTTAAAACACTGCTGAAAACACATTACTTTAACATGGCCTTTTATAACTTCATTTTAATCGTAATTTAACTTAATCCTGATACTCTGTATGTTCAATTCATCATAATAACTATTCATGGTGGCTCTAAAATCGTACTGACCCCTACTCTCTTTTCTGTTTCTTTTTCCGGTTTCTTTGTGGTGGTGGCCTGCGCCACCTCCACCTACTCAAAGCTTCATGATGCTCCAACAATGATGGACGGATTAAAAGGAAGAAGTCTACGTGACCATCATCATCATCAAGCCCTTCCGTGAGAACCCTAAATCCAAAGAGGACTGTTTCATTTATGTTAGGTAGAATGCCCAGAGGGGACTGGGCGGTCTCATGGTCTGGAATCCCTACAGATTTTATTTTTTCTCCAGCCGTCTGGAGTTTTTTTTTTCTGTCCCCTGGCCATTGAACCTTACTCTTATTCGATGTTAATGTTGATTTATTTTTATAATTATGTCTTTCATTTTTCTATTCTTTAATATGTAAAGCACTTTGAGCTACTGTTTGTATGAAAATGTGCTATATAAATAAATGTTGTTGTTGTTGTTGTTATCTCCTCCTCAGTCCCTCTGATGATAAGAGACTGTAGAGGGGGAGGATTCTTCCTCAAGTCCGATATTATTTCTTTGGTCTTGTCTGTGTTGAGGATGAGGTCATTGTCCTCTCCGTAGACAAGGATGTTGTTTACCAGGGTCCTGTACAATGACTTGATGAGCCCCAAGATGGTGGTATCATCAGCGTATTTAATGACGATGGTGTTGCCCCGGGTGGACACACAGTCATAAGTGTACAGAGTGAAAGGTTTGGGGCTAAGGCAACAGCTCTGTGGGGATCCTGTGCTGATTGTGAGCTCAGCAGACACCCGTCCTCCCAATCTCACCACCTGTGGTCTGTCTGTCAAAAAGTCCAGGATCCAATTGCAGGTGGGAGTTGGGACGCCAAGGTCTGTCAGCTTCTTGATCAGTTTTCCAGGGCGGATAGTATTGAAAGCAGAACTGTAGTCCAGGAAAAGCATCCTGGCATACGTTCCACTACTTTCCAGGTGTTCCAGAGTGTAATGTAGGGCTATTGCTACTGCATCATCCACTGGTCGATTGGGGTGGTAGGCAAACTGTAGGGGGTCAACAGTGTCTGGGACCATATGGTTGATGTGCGTGAGAACCATTTTATCTAGACATTTCCTAGCGACTGGTCTGAGTGCCACTGGCCTGAAGTTGTTCATCCTTCATCACCCTAACCTGTTGCTCATCTTTCCCAGCTCAGCCCCTCTCTGTAGCCCACCGGTCCTTTTCTCCCTCTTTAGTGTCCAACCTCTCATACAACTCATCATACGCCTTTTCTTTAGCCTTCACCACCTCTTTCTTCATCTTGTGCCTTATCTCCTTGTACTCTTCTCTACTTTCTGCATCTCTCTGACTATCCCACTTCTTCTTCACCATCCTCTTCCTCTGTATACTCTCCTGACTTCCTCATTCCACCACCAGGTTTCCTTGCCCTCCTTCCTCTGTCCAGATGTCACGCCAAGCCCCCTTCTTGCTGTCACCCTTCCTACATCTGCTGTAGTTTCCCAGCTGTCTGGTACAGTGAGGTCCCTAAATATCTGGACAGAGACAACTTTGTTCTCATTTCGGTTCTGTACATCACCAGAATGAATTTGAAATGAAAAACTCCGATGACGTTGAAGTGCAGACTTTCAGCTTTAATTCAGTGCGTTGAACAAAACAATTACATAAAATGTACAATCCCTTCATATCAGGGGCTCAGAAGTAATTGGACACGTTAAATAACTGGAAATCAAAAGTTCATTTCTAATACTTGGTTGAAGACCAATGCCAGCCTGAAGTCTTGAACTCCTGGACATCACCAGACGTTGGGTGTCCTCCTCTTGAATGCTCTGCCAGGCCTTTACTTTCAGTTGCTGTTTGTTTGTGGGCCTTTCTGTCTGAAGTTTAGTCTTCAACAAGTGAACTGGACGCTCAGTTGGGTACTCACTTGGCCATCCCAGAATTGTCCACTTCTTTGCTTTAATAAACTCCTGGGTTGCTTTGGCTGTATGTTTTGGGTCATCGTCCATCTGTATCATGAAACGCCCGCCGCCCAATTGATTTGAGCAGACAGTCTGTCTCTGAACACCTCAGAATTCATTCGGCTGCTTCTGTCCTGTGTCACCTCACCAATAAACACGAGTGTCCCAGTGCCACTGGCTACGGCAAGCAAATGATCATTCAGAGATATCTTCAAAACATTTAAAGATATCTCTAAATCTTTAAAATATCTTTAAATGCAATTAAGATATCTGTAAATCCTTTAAAGATATCTTTAAATGATTTACAGATATCTTCAAATCCATTACAGATATCATCTCCAAATGTCATTTTGGCTTTGAATATTTTAGTCAAGGTTGTTACTGATATCTTTAAGTGAGCACTTGTATAATAACTGATATCTTCAGATGCATTCCAGATATCTTTGAATCACTTCCTCCTCATTTAAATATCTGTTTACATCACTTCCTGCTCGACTAACAATGGCAGAAACATCAGGAGCACATTCTGTTCTCAGGGTTAGGGAACTCAGGGAAGTTAAAAATATCCTTAGAACCTTTCAGCGAAATGCCGAAGAAGAGTCTTTGGAAATGAACAATTCTGATTTGAGGTTACTTCACATGGGGTGGCACGGTGGCGCAGTGGGTGGCGCTGCTGCCTGCAGTTAGGAGACCTGGGTTGGCTTCCCGGGTCCTCCCTGCGTGGAGTTTGCATGTTCTCCCGTGTCTGCGTTGGTTTCCTCCCACAGTCCAAAGACATGCAGGTGAGGTGGACTGGCGATTCGAAATTGGCCCCAGTGTGTGCTTGTTGTATGGGTGTGTGTGCCCTGTGGTGGGTTGGCACCCTGCCCTGCATTGGTTCCTGCCTTGTGCCCTGTGTTGGCTGGGATTGGCTCCAGCAGACCCCGTGACCCTGTGTTCGGATTCAGCGGGTTAGAAAATGGATGGATGGTTACTTCAAATGACAAAACCCCAGTTTGA